>NW_012102365.1:1702651-1705330 GCF_000951045.1 Mandrillus leucophaeus
GGCTAAGAATTGCTTGAACCTGGGAGGCAGAGGTTGCAGTGAGCCAAGATCGTGCCACTGCACTCCAGCCTGGGTGACAGAGCAAGACTCTGTCTCTAAAAAAAGGGGGGTGGATAATAGTAGAACCTATGTGGTAAGGATATTGTAAGGATTAAATGAGTTAATGCATGTAAACTGTTTGGAATTGTATCTACGTAAGTGTTTGCTGCAATTATTATTATTTATGAATGGCTGGGCGCAGTGGTTCATGTCTGTAATCCCAGCATTTTGGGAGGCCAAAGCAGGAAGATTGCTTGGACTCAGGAGTTCAAGACCAGCCTGGGCAACATGGTGAAACCCTATCTCTACTAAAAATAGAAAAAATTAGCCAAGTGTGGTGGCGCACAGCTGTGATCCCAGCTACTCGGGAGGCTGGGGTGGAAGGATTGCTTGAGCCTGGGAGGTAGAGTTTTCAGTGAGTCAAGATCGTGCCACTGCACTCCAGCCTAGGCAACAGAATGAGACTCTGTCTTAAAAAAAAAAAAAAAAAACGGCTCCTGGTAACTCCTATATAAGTGTTCACTGCTGTATCCCCAGACCTGACAATAGCACTTAGAACATAATAAGACATTCAGGAAAAAATTTGTGAGATGAATTAATTAAGACATGTGCATACATAAACAATGGCATTTTTGTGTGCCCTTAAAATTTGTATTAATAGCATTATATCATATACATTCTTCTTCATCTTTACTTTTTAACACATTATATTTATAACATCAAGCCATGCTGATACATATAAATCTCATTGTGTCCTTTTAACTGTTTTAAATATTCCATATATTAATATATGTCAATTTTTATATCTTTTTTTTTTTTTTTTTGAGAGAGGGTCTCCCTCTGGCACCCAGACTGGAATGCAGTGGCACAATCTTGGCTCACTGCAACCTCTCTCTCCCAGGTTCAAGCAATTCTCGTGTCTCAGCCTCCTGAGTAGCTGGGATTGCAGCAGTGTGCCACCACACCAGGCTAATTTTTGCATTTTTAGTAGAGATGAGGTTTTGCCATGTTGACCAGGCTGATCCCAAACTCCTGACCTCAGGTGATCCACCCACCTCGGCCTCTCAAAGTGCTGGGATTACAGATGTGAGCCACCAAGACCGGCCTCTGTTCTCCTGTTAATAGCTGTTCAGGTTGTTCCAATTTTATGTTATTATGAACAATGTTGTATCAAACATCCTTGTACATCTCTCTCTCCCTCTTTTTTTTTTTTTTTTTTTGAGATGGAGTCTCGCTCTGTCGCTCATACTGGAGTGCAATAGTGTGATCTTGGCTCACTGCAATCTTCGCCTCTTGGGTTCAAGAGATTCTCCTGCCTCAGCCTTCCGAGTAGCTGAGATTACAGGCGCTCACCACCAAGCCCGGCTAATTTTTGTATTTTTAGTAGAGATGGGGTTTCACCATGTTGGCCAGGCTGGCCTTGAACTCCTGACCTCAGGTGATTCACCCATCTCAGCCTCCCAAAGTGCTGGGATTACAGGCATGAGCCACCACACCCCCGCCCCAAATCTTTATTAAAGCTCATATTGCACTCTATTAATTGTCGTTTGTTTAATCGCATGCCTGTTGCTCCCACTACTTTGTTATTACTTGAGAAGAGGGGCCCTATTCGGTTTGTCTTTAACCAAGCACTGAGCTTGATGCAGTCAGTGTTTACTGAACGAATGAATGAGGAAATGAATGAATGAGCCTACTGTCTGGATCAGTGGTCCTTGGACGTTTTTCTCTTGTGCCCCCTAAAATAATGTTTTATATTTATTTTATTTTATTATTTTGTTTATTTTTTGAGACAGGGTCTTGCTCTGTCACCCAGACTGAAGTGCAGTGGTGCGATCTCAGCTCCCTATAGTCTCGACTTCCCAGGCTCAAGTGATCCTTCCACCTCAATCTCCTAAGCAGCTGAGACTATAGGTGCATGCTACCACGCCTGCCTAATTTTTGCATTTTTGGCAGAGACAAGGTTTCACCATGTTGCCCAGGTTGGTCTCAAACTCCCAAGCTCAAGTGATCCACCCGCCTCGGCCTCCCAAGTGCTGGAATTATAGGCATGAACCACTACACCTGGCTTAAAATAATTTTTTAAACCTTTGCACCCCCTCTTTGTGAGGATTCTAACAGGAAACAAATGGCACAATCAACACAATTCAAGGAGGTTATATACACAAAACGACTAATTTGGATGTGTGGTCAGGGTGTAGGAAAATCACAGGAGATAGGGCAGGAAGCTGGGACTGGTAGCAGCCAGGCTGTTACCACCCTAGGCCTGAAGGGGCAAATCCTCTGTCTTAAAAGGAGCACTACTAACTTTCTGTCCAGGGACAGGACCAACTTCACTGGGCCTCACAGGGCAGGAACCAGAGGGATACATCCTGGCCTCACTCCTTTCCCTCTCTCAGATTTCCTTCCAGGACTCCCTAGTGGCCAAACCAAAGCAGAACCCAAGACCAGAGGGCACAGGAGCCACTGATACCTTCCGTCCAAATAAGTCAACCAGGGGAGAGGCAGGGTGGAGGACAGAGCCTGGATCTGCAGGGATACCACTAAACTGTTCACCTGAAACACAAATCATTGCCAAGGCTATACCTCCTAGCATGTTGGAAATTAATTATTTTTATTTAATTATTTTTTAATTAATATCTG
>NW_012102365.1:1705996-1707581 GCF_000951045.1 Mandrillus leucophaeus
CATGGTGATTTGATATCCACTATTATCCATTTAAAGAAAGTACTTGGCCAGGTGCAGTGGCTCATGCCTCTAATCCCAGCACTTTGGGAGGCTGAGGCAGGCGGATCACCTGAGGACAGGAGTTCGAGACTAGCCTGGCCAATATGGCAAAACCCTGTCTCTTCTAAAAATACAAAAATTAGCCAGCATGGTGGCAGGCGCCTGTAATCCCAGCTACTTGGGAGGCTGAGGGAGGAGAATTGCTTGAACCCGGGAGGCGGAGGTTGCAGTGAGCCGAGATTGCGCCACTGAACTCCTGTCTTGGTGACAGAGCAAGACTCTATCTGGGGGGAAAACAAAGAAAAGAAAATACTGAACAAGCTCTACGTTAACAAACAGAAATGCTACATCATTACTTTTCTTCTTGAATGTATGGTTATATTTTGCTTCCTCTTACAGAATGGTATTCTAGTGTAATATATTTTATGCTTGAAAGCTTGTTATTTGGTTGGGCGCAGTGGCTCACACCTGTAATTCCAGCACTTTGGGAAGCCAAAGCGAGTGGATTCCCTGAAGTCAGGAGTTCAAGACCAGCCTGGTCAATATGGTAAAATCCTGTCTCTACTAAAAATACAAAAACTAGCCAGGCACCGTGGTGTGCTCTTGTAATCCCAGGCACTTGGGAGGCTGAGGCAGGAGAATTGTTTAACCTGGGAGGCGGAGGTTGCAGTGAGTCAAGATTGTGTGCCACTGTGCTCTAGCCTGGGCAACAGAGCGAGAAAAAAAGAAAGCTTGTTATTGATCACCTAATTTATATTTTCACAGAAATTTATACAGTGTTAAATTACAGTTCACAAATTTGGGGGTCAGGAGGTGCTGGCTCACTTTGGGAGGCTAAAGTGGGAGGATTGCTTGAGCTTGAGGCCAGGAGTTTGAGACTATAGCGAGCTGTAACTGTATCATTGCACTCCAGCCTGGGTGACAGCGAGACTCCGTCTCTAAAAAATAAAAATAATAGGCCAGGTGCAGTGGCTCATGCCTATAATCCCAGGACTTTGGGAGGCCGAGGAGGATCGCTTGAGCTCAGGAGTTCGAGACCAGCCTGGGCAACATAGTGAGACCCTGTCTCTACAAAAAAAATACAGAAGTTAGCCGGGCATGGTGGTGCATGCCTATAGTCCCAGCTACTTGGTAGGCTGAGGTGGGAGGATTGCTTGAGCCTGGGAGGCAGAAGTTGCAGTGAGCTGAGGTCATACCACTGCACTCTAGCCTGGGTGACAGAGCCAGATGCTATCTTTAAAAAGTAAAATTATGGCCAGATGCAGTGGCTCATGCCTGTAATCCCAGCACTTTGGGAGGCTGAGGTGGGTGGATCATCTGAGGTCAGGAGTTCTAGACTAGCCTGACCAACATGGAGAAACCCCGTCTCTACTAAAAATACAAAAATTAGCCGGGCGAGGTGGCACATGCCTGTAATCCCAGCTACTTGGAAGGCTGAGGCAGGAGAATTGCTTGAATCCGGGAGGTGGAGGTTGCAATGAGCCAAGATTGCGCCACTGTACTCCAGCCTAGGAGACAAGATCAAAACTCTGTCTCAAAAAAAAAA
>NW_012102365.1:1708461-1718827 GCF_000951045.1 Mandrillus leucophaeus
TTTTTCCCTTTTTTGAGATGGAGTCTTCCTCTGTCACCCAGGCTGGAGTGTAGTGTCATGATCTCAGCTCACTGCAACTTCTGCCTCCTGGGTTCAAGCAATCCTCCCACCTCAGCCTCCTGAGTAGCTAGGATTACAGTTGTGTGGCACCATGTCTGGCTATGTTTTTCGTATTTTTAGTACAGACTAGTTTTCATCATGTTGGCCAGGCTGGTCTCGAACTCCTGACCTCAAGTAATCCACCTGCTCAGCCTCCCAAAGTACTGGGATTATAGGCGTGAGCCACCGCACCTGGCCACAGTAATGTCACTTAATTAGTTGAATTCCTTCTGGGTTACAAGCCAAAAATCACATAGTGACCTATCACTGAAACTTATTTTTAATAACAACAGAATTAGAACCTCCTTTGCCTTTGTTGAAAGCAAAGATCTGGCAACTGCCAGGTATGCAAAGCTCCTTGTTATTTGGTCAATAGAGCCCTTCACCTTTGATTGGTGCCCCTGGAGGTTTTCAGTCCCTCTCCAGTCCCCAACCCCCAATGCTGTAGGGTAAAATTCCTTTGCAAAGTGTGAGGAGGGAGGTGGGAAAGAAGCAGCACCTGCATGTCAGTGCCAGTTCTCCTGAACATGGATCATAGGAAAGAAAACCAATGGAGGTTGGGGACCTGGACGTCAATTTCCTAGAAACACAGGAAACTAATGCAAAAGTGAGACCTGGCCAGGCAGGGTGACTCAGGCCTGTAAACCCAGGAATTTGGGAGGCTGAGGTAGGAGGATCCCTTGAGCCCAGGAGTTGGAGATCAGCCTGGGCAACATAGTGAGACCCCTGGGAGTAGGGGAGCTGAAGATCACTTGCACCTGGGAGGTTGAGGCTGCAGTGAGCTAGGATTACACCACTGCACTCCAGCCTGGGCAATAAAGTGTGACCCTGACTTAAAAAAAAGGAGAAAGAGTCCTTTTGCGGGTGTCAACCAGCTCTTAGAGGATGCCATGAAGGCCTTGGGCACACTATGAGGGTACAAGGTGGTGGGTCGCTCCCTGCCCACCCCCAAATGCCACACACCGCCCCTCTACCGCATGGGAATCTTTGCGCCTAATCATGTCGTCGCCAGGTCCCACTTCTGGTACTTCGTATCTCAAAGAAGATGAAGAAATCTTCAGGGGAGATTGTCTACTGTGGGCTGGTGTTTCAGAAGTCCCCCCAGGGCTGAAGAACTTCGGCATCTGGCTGTGCTATGACTCCCGGCGCGGCACCCACAGCATGTACTGAGAATACCGGGACCTGAACACTGCGGGCACTGTCACCCAGTGCTACCGAGACATGGGTGCCCGGCACCCCGCCTGGACCCATTCCATCCAGATCATGAAGGTGGAGGAGATCGCAGCCAGCAAATGCCCGCGGCCGCCGACAAGAAATTCCACGACTCCAAGATCAAGTTCCTGCTGCCCCATGGGGTCCTGCGCTGTCAGCACAAGCCACACTTCACCACCAGGAGACCCAACACCTTCTTCTACGTACAGGGCCCTGGCCTGGTGTGTGCCCCAAATAAACTCATGAACGCCCCGGTATTTAAAAAAAAAAAAAAGAAAAGAAAAGAAAGATTCCCGTCGCGGTTGCTCACATCTGTAATCCCAGCACTTTGGGAGGCTGAGGCGGGCAGATCACCCGAGGTCAGGAGTTCGAGACCAGCCTTGCCAACATGGTGAAACCCCATCTCTACTAAAAATACAAAAATTAGCTGGGCGTGGTGGTGCATCCCTGTGTGTAATCCCAGCTACTGCGGAGGCTGAGGCATGAGAATCGCTTAAACCCAGGATGCAGAGGTTGCAGTGAGCCGAGATCACGCCACTGCACTCCAAATTGGGCAACAGAGTGAGACCTTGTCTCCAAAAAAAAAAAAAGAGAGAGAGAGAGGCCCTGGGAGTTCATTGTAGAAGGAAAATTAGAATAGGGATGGGGGAAAAGGGTGCATTACAGAAGGTACATCATCCCCTCCCATGCTGGCTTAGGGGTCCTCTGGCTGGGCACTTCTGTTTCTCACTCTGGGCTAGGAATTCTTGTTTTCCAGAGAATTTCCAGTGCCAGGGCATGGGACCTGCTCAGGAAATGGTTGATTCACTGGCTGCATGAATGAATGAATGAATGAATGAATGAATGAATGAATGAATGACATTTGAAGGACAGGTAGCACTTGACTATAGGAAACAGGAGAATGAGTATTCCTGAGAAAATTAAAAATATAATTTAAAATTAAGAAGTGAATGCTGGGCACAGTGGCTCATGCCTGTTATCCCAGCACTTTGGGAGGCCGAGACAGGCGAATCACCTGAGGTCGAGAGTTCAAGACCAGCCTGACCAACATGAAGAAACCCTTCTCTACTAAAAATACAAAATTAGGTGGGCATGGTGGCACATGCCTGTAATCCCAGCTACTCAGGAGGCTGAGGCAGGAGCATCACTTGAACCTGGGAGGCATAGGTTGCGATGAGCTGAGATCATGCTATTGCATTCCAGCCTGGGCAACGAGAGCAAAACTCCATCTCAAAAAAAAAAAAAAAAAAAATTATTATAAAGATCACCTAATCCTGAAGCTAAGCTATGAGTGAGGCAGAAGAATAGGGCCTGGGGGCAGGGAACCTAAGGACTTCCTAGAACTAAATCAAATGGAAACACTTCAGCTATGAGAGGAAATATGCTCCTCATTTACATAGGGTGTACATCAAGTAAATAACTTTGTAACTTTACTTCATCCTCTTCATTTACATAAGGACTACACCAAGTAACCAATGGAAACCTCTAGAGGGTATTTAAAACCCAGAAGATTATGTAACGGGGCTCTTGAGCCCCTAAATCCGGCCCCGTTCCCACCATGTGGAGTGTGCTTTCATTTTCAATAAATCTCTTCTTTTGTTGCTTTATTCTTTCCTTGCTTCGTTTGTGTATTTTGTCCAGTTCTTTGTTCAAGATGCCAAAAACCTGGACACCCTCCACTGGTTACATGAGGATGCAAAGGCATAAGAATCATATAATGGGCAAGCTACGGTGGCTTACACCTGTAATCCTAGCACTTTGGGAGTGGGAGGAGAGCTGATCAGGAGGTCAGGAGTTCAAGACCAGCCTGGCACATAGTGAAACCTCATCTCTACTAAAAATTTAAAAACTAGCTGGGCATGGTGGTGCGCAGCTGTAATCCCAGCTACTCAGGAGGCTGAAGCAGGAGAATTGCTTGAACCCAGGAGGCAGAGGTTTCAGTGAGCCGAGATGGCACTACTGTACTCCAGCCTGGGCAACAGAGCAAGACTCCATCTCAAACAAACAAATAAACCTGATAGAGAATTGAAGACATTTGGCTAATTAACATTTTCGTAGTTAAAGCTCTTAGTCTTGATTAAAGTAAAATAAGAAGTATTGTAGGCTGGGCACAGTGGCTCACGCCTGTAATACTAGCACTTTGGGAGGCCAAGGCAGGTGGATCACAAGGTCAGGAGTTTGAGACCAGCCTAGCCAATCTGCTGAAACTCTGTCTCTAATAAAAATACAAAAATTAGCCAGGCGTGGTGGTGGGTGCCTGTAGTCCCAGCTACTCGGGAGGCTTAGGCAGGAGAATTGCTTGAATCCGGGAGGCGGAGGTTGCAGTGAGCTGAGATAGCACCGCTGTACTCCAGCCTGGGCGACAGAGTAAGACTCCATCTCAAAAAAAAAAAAAAAAAAAAAGTACTGGAAAGAAACACATTGGCAGTTTGGCCATTCTCTTTTAAATACAGTTAAGCATGAAGCCAGATTTGGTGTGGAGCCAAATTTCACATACATGCTTGCATTGCTTCATATTATGTTTACTGTTTTGCCTGGATAGTGCTGGCACTGGAGTACGTATTTGTCATGCGCCTGGAGTGAATTTCTTGATTGCACTAGACTTATGGTGATATTGTGGACTTAAGGATATTCAGTTGTGTATCAGGAATAAAATATTCATTATGTGTGTTTTTTGGGGCCCTGGGTAACACTGTAGCTTCCAGAGTAGACTGAGTAGGAAAATTAAGGGTTGGTTGTTTGTTTGCTTCTAATTTTCATTCATTTGCTGTTTATTGTCCTCTGAGCTTCACGTGTGTATGCATACATATAAAACCATGATTTTTTTTTAGTTTCTAGTGGAAGGTTTTTATTTGGTTCTATGAATAGTTATTTTGTTTCCTGTGCATTTCTAGCAAGTCATCATTTCTTCCATTTACCTGGAATTCCTAAGCTACCTCTGCTAGGCCTGCAGGAATTAATGGAAAACACCAACTATTTAACCTTAAACTAACTTTTTGGAGTTTAGGCTTCCTGATACTTTAAGTGTGTTAAGTATACTTTCATAGATAGAATTTGAGTCATATTTCTCTATCTGCCTACTTTCTCCAAAATTTCTAAACTATTTGTGAATATTCTTAATTCATGGCAATGTGTTCGTTTGCATACAGTTGGGCAGGGTTGCTAGGGCTGCTCAGAGAGAACCCAGAAACCTGACATGCAGGCAAAGGGGTAAGAACTTCTTACCTTACTCTGGTCTCTCTCTCTCTGTGCAAACTGGTTTAATGAAGGATAAAAGTCACTGTTCATCGCCTCTGTAAAGTTTTGATTATTACAAAAAAGAATTCTGAGGCTGGTCTTAAGTTGTAGTGAATTTGGTGTGCTTTGTGTTTTTCTGTATTGTTCTGTCATAAAGAGGGGTACCTTAGGATAAAATGCATGCCTAGGACCCCATAGGTCTTCAAGATGGCCCGGCAAACTGGTCAGTCATGTCCTTGGGAGGCTGACCTTTAGTAACCACGTGGCCATGCTTTCTCTTTTCACAATGGCAGCCTGGGTTTAGAGTTCAATTCCTGGCTTAGGGAATGAGTCCTTTGTTTTCTGTCTGTCTGTGTATTTATACATCTTCTATATATACTATAAAAGAGCTTTAATTAATTAGTTTAATAAAAGCTTAAATAAAATATTTTGTCAGAAAAGGAAAAGGTGTAATACCTTTTATTTAGTTTATGTGACTTAAGTAATCTTTGAGAAATAAAGAAAGTTTTTTGTTTATTTATTTGTTTGTTTTGTGAGATGGAATCTTGCTCTGTCACCCAGGCTGGAGTGTAGTGGCACGATCTGCAACCTCTGCTTCCTAGGTTCAAGCAATTTTCCTGCCTCAGCCTCTTGAGTACCCGAGTAGCTGGGATTACCGGTGTGCACCACCATGCCTGCCTTTTTTTTTTTTTTTTTTTGGCAGAGACTGGATTTCACATGTTGGCCAGGCTGGTCTCAAACTCCTGACCTCAGGTGATACACCCACCTTGGCCTCCCAAAGTGCTGGGATTACAGGCATGAACCACAGAGTCTGGCCAAAGAGAGTTTAAAGATTATTGGTAAAATAAAAATATCTTCAAAAATGTGAACATTTGGTCTAAATTATGCAGGTCAGATATTAGGTTTGCTAAATGCTTTATGGTCATAAGCTGATTCTTTGATTTTTAAAGATTGTTTAATTTATTTTGGAACATTAGATTCCATATAAGGCCTGGGGACATGTGAAATTAGCCATGCCCCCTAGCTATGCAAAGAAGGTTATAAAGAAAAGAGCTTTTATATAAGAAAGGATCTTTTATGGTAAATTCTTGTCCTAAAGTAAAATAACTGGTTGTTCAAAAAGGGGGGGTATTGGCGAAGCACAGTGACTCACACCTGTAATCCCAGCACTTTGGGAGGCCAAGGGGGGTGGATCATGAGGTCAGGAGTTCAAGATCAGCCTGACCAACTTGGTGAAACCCCATCTCTATTAAAAATACTATACATATATATATATTCAAGTGTGGTGACACACGCCTATAATCCCAGCTACTCAGGAGAGGCTGAGGCAGGAGAATTGCTTGAACCTGGGAGGCAGAGGTTGCGGTGAGCCAAGATCATGCCATTGCACTCCAGCCTGGGTGACAGAGCGAGACTCCATTTCAGAAAAAAAAGAAAAAGAAAAAGAAAAAAGGCCAGGTGCAGAGGCTCATGTCTGTAATCCCAGCACTTTGGGAAGCTGAGGAGGGTGGATCACGAGGTCAGGAGATTGAGACCATCCTGGCCAACATGGTGAAATCCCATCTGTACTAAAAATACAAAAACTAAAAACACAAAAATACCACTGGGCGTGGTCATGGGCACCTATAATCCCAGCTACTCAGGAGGCTGAGGCAGGAGAATGACGTGAACCTCGGAGGCAGAGGTTGCAGTGAGCCAAGATCATGCCACTGCACTCCAGCCTGGTGACAGAGCAAGACAAAAAAAAAAAAAAAAAAGGGATGTTTAGGACAAGTCAGAAAGTCCAAGCATGTCCTACACGGTCTGTGTAAGTCATGAAAGGATTTATTTATTTATTTGTTTATTTATTGAGACGGAGTTCACTCTTGTCGCCCAGGCTGGAGTGCAATGGCGTGATCTCAGCTCACTGCAACCTCCGCCTCCTGGGTTCAACCCTGAGTAGCTGGGATTACAGGTGCCCACCAGTATGCCTGGCTAATTTTTGTATTTTTAGTAGAGACAGGGTTTCACCATGTTGGCCAGGCTCATCTTGAACTCCTGACCTCAGGTGATCTGCCTGCTTTGGCCTCCCAAAGTGCTGAGATTACAGGCATGAGCCATTGCACCCAGCTGTGAAAGAATTTATGAGAGAATTTATGCAAGAAATGTTTAACAATTTAAAAATGATTAGTCCTCATAATTACTTCATAAAATGCCACCATGACTCTTTCACTGTACAACTTGCCTGCCTTACAGGTAGCTAAGGCCTGGGACACACGGCGTTAGATGCTGGAAAGAGTCAGACCTCATCTGCACTTCTGTCTGGGTCTAGGCTCCACACCTAATACATAATTAAAATTCCTAACTTACCAAGGTTTTCACCAAAAGTAAAAGTCGCTAAGAGTTAACATTGTAACCTGTAATTGAGAATACTGAAGAAACAGTTTTACGTGCAAGTATGTAAGAAAACTGAAATGTGTTTTTGTAAAAGATTATAAACAGGTGTGGTAATATGGATTTTTTTGCCTAAAGAGTTAAAAGATTGTTTTAAGTTAGGATAAAGCTAAAGGTTTGAACAAGTTGTGAAAGGTTTGTAAAAAAATTAATCTTGTAAAAAATTCTGGGCCGAGTGCGATGGCTCACGCTTATAATCCTAGCACTTTGGGAGGCCAAGGCTGGTGAATCACCTGAGGTGAGGTCTAGAGTTCGAGACCACCCTAGCCAACAGGGTAAAACCTCATCTCTACTAAAAATACAAAAATTAGCTGGGCATGGTGGCATGAACCTGTAGTCCCAGTTACTCGGGAGGCTGAGGCAGGAGAATCACTTGAACCTGGGAGGCAGGGGTTGCAATGAGCCGAGATCACACCACTGTGCTCCATCCTGGCAATAGAACGAGATTAGGTCTAAAAAAAAAAAAAAGAGAGAGAGAGTTTGAGACCAGCCTGGCCAACATGGTAAAACCTCCTCTCTACTAAAAATAAAAAATTAGCTGGGCATGGTGGCAGATACCTGTAATCCCAGCTACTTGGGAGGCACAAGAATTACTTGAACCCAAGAGGCAGAGGTTACAGTGCGCTAAGATTGCACCATTGCACTCCAGCCCAGGCAACAGAGCAAAAACTCCATCTCAAAATAATAATAATAATAAGTTAAAGGTTTAAAACACTTAATATTATGAAATAGAATTCCAGGTTACCATAAGTCATTCATTTAGCCAAAATGGTGACTAACAAACTTTTGAAAGGCAAAAATCTTTACTTACTGATAGAGGGAAGACTTAGCTTTCCAAACATTCTATCTCTTGTCTTTCTCTTCCTTTTTTTTTTTTTTTCCCAGTAGTTTATTCAAAAGGCAAACAAAAATCTTTCATTGTCTTTTAAAATTACATGGAAATCTTGTTCAAGAGAGAAAGCCAAATTTTCATCCTTGCATTACTGTGTTGTTAATGTCAACCCCAAACCCAATTTTTAATAAAACCTTATAGACAAATCTTTCCAATTTTTTTTTTTTTGAGATGGAGTCTTTAACTTATTTAACTTTATTGGCCGGGCACGGTGGCTCAAGTCTGTAATCCCAGCACTTTGGGAGGCCGAGATGGGCAGATCACGAGGTCAGGACATTGAGACCATCCTGGCTAACACAGTGAAATCCCGTCTCTGCTAAAAAATACAAAAAAACTAGCCAGGCGAGGTGGCGGGCACCTGTAGTCCCAGCTACACGGGAGGCTGAGGCAGGAGAATGGCATAAACCCGGGAGGTGGAGTTTGTAGTGAGCTGAGATCCGGCCACTGCACTCCAGCCCGGGTGACAGAGCAAGACTCCGTCTCAAAAAACAAACAAACAAACAAACAAACAAACAAAAAACTTTATTAACTCACCTTTAACTTATTTAATAGGCGTCACAAAATCAAATTTCTGCTTCAAAATTCTCTTTTCTTTTCTTTTTCTTTTCTTTTCTTTTTTTTTTTTTAAGAGAGAGTCTCACTCTGTTGACCAGGCTGGAGTGCAGTGGTGCTATCTTGGCTCACGGCAACCTCCACCTTTCAATGATTCTCCTGCCTCAGCCTCCCGAGTAGCTGGGACTACAGGTGCACACCATACCAGGCTAATTTTTTGTATTTTTAGTAGAGACAGGGTTTCACCATGTTGGTCAGGCTGGTCTTGAACTCCTGACCTCAGGTGATTTGCCCATCTCGATCTTCCAAAATGCTGGGATTATAAAAGTTTCTTTTCTGACCTGACTTTGAGATACTATAGCATGCTCCTGAAGCATTCAAAAGAGAAGTAAACAGGCTTATTTGATATGTTTAGTTCCCTGGGAAGCACTGTCAAAATAAAAAAATGTTTAATCTTTTTCAAGTTATACTTTAGTAAATATTAATGTATGTTAGAAAATTGCATGGGATTTCTAAAATTCTAAATGTCTGAGTATATGCTATCAACCATAATTATGTTTATTATGTTGAGTTACTGTAGACCACAGAAATAAGCAAATTTCCTTGTATAAAATTGCTAACTTAAGTAGAACAAAAATTAATTGAATACCAAGAAAATACATTCCCAGATTTGCATGCTAAATCAGCTGATACTGAAATTGTTTAGATATACAATTTGAATAAACTCCATGGTCTAAGTGAAATTACCTGTGATAACACATTCGTTATCAGTGCTATGCACCTAAATTGGAGAAACAATTGATATTCAAAAGGACAGAAGTTCAATGTTAAGCATGGACTCATGGCGAACCAACACAGCCACCTGTCCTTCCTGAGTCCTTAAAGCTTTCGTTAGTAAAGGTTATGCATTCCATGACTCATCATGGAAAAGATAAAATGATCCAAATTAAATATATATTGGTGTGCTGACTTATACATTGCTAATTCAGTTTATAACCAATGTTTGGTTTGTCAAATTCATATTCTCGGGAAGACAGTCAAAGCTTCAGGTCACTCGCCTTGGCCTCCCAAAGTGCTAGGATTACAGGCATGAGCCACTGCACTTGGCCCCAAAGCTTCAGGTACATTTGGCTACCTGACAGGCCATTTAAACATTTCAATTGTCATTTTCAATGCCTGTCTTCTGGTTACACAAGAGCTTTCCCATGCAAGAGGGCTGATTTTATAACAGTAGATTATTATGCTACAGTGTATTTTCACCAGGTAAAGAAAGTTTTTTATAGTTCACTGATAGGACAATCAACCCCTTCACAATCTAGAACCCAAAGATTGGATCTTCTGAGAACATCAGAGAAAGACTCCCCTTGCCATCCACACTACAGCAAAACTGTGGGACCTTGAACTTTGGATTCATAATCTCACAACTCAGAAGGGTCCCTCCACATTCTTGGAACTGTACACCCATTAGAATCCTTAAGATAACGCTAAAGAAGTTTCTCCCCAGAAGAAGATGGCATCCTTGATGTGAACAGCTTTTCCCAAGATCATGGATCAAGACTTCTCTACAGGCTGGGAGCGATGGCTCACGCCTGAAATCCCAGCACTTTGGGAGTCCAAGGCGGGAGGATCACGAGGTCAGGAGTTCAGGACCAGCCTGGCCAACATGACGAAACCCCATCTCTACTAAAAATACAAAAAATTAACCAAGTGTGGTGGTGCCTGCCTGTAATCCCAGCTACTTGGGAGGCTGAGGTAGAAGAATCGCTTGAACCCAGGAGGCGGAGGTTACAGTGAGCCGAAATGATGCCATTTCACTCCAGCCTGGGCAACAGGGCAAAACTCCGTCTCAAAAAAGAAATAAATAAAGACTTCTCTATCATCGTGAGACTCAAGACTTCTCTACTATCTTTTTTTTTTTTTTTTTTTTTGAGACGGAGTCTC
>NW_012102365.1:1719667-1721127 GCF_000951045.1 Mandrillus leucophaeus
TATAGCTACATGATAGACTTTATTTATTTTATTTTATTTTATTTTTGAAACCGAGTCTTACTCTGTCACCAAGGCTGGAGTGCAGTGGCACAATCTCGACTCACCACAACCTCTGCTTCCTGGGTTCAAGCAATTCTCCTTCCTCAGCCTCCAAAGTAGCTGGGATTACAGGGGCCTACCAACATCCCCGACTAATTTTTGTGCTTTTAATAGAGACAGGGTTTCGCCATGTTGGTCAGGCTGGTCTCAAACTCCTGACCTCAAGTGATCTGCCCGCCTTGGCCTCCCAAGGTGCTGGGATTACAGGCCACACGATAGACTTTAAATTCTCTTGTGAAAGTTGGAATTGGCTGAACAAGGAAATATCTGTGCAACTGCTGCTACTTGTGGCCTATGGAAAAATACATCAAATGAAGATTATAGAGATTCAGTGGTAGGGGATTAGCAAAGAGATTGCTTAGTTAGGTGAATAGACTCTTTAGCTCATTCTTTGATCTATTTGATTATAGGAGATTTGGTTTATGGGGACCCTGGGTAAGGAGCATACTCCAAACCCTTGGTGTGCTGTATTCTCTCAAAGGTTTGAAATATTTGCATGCAGCTATCTCTAGAATGTCAAGTGGTCTCTCTTCAACTGGAATGACAAGAGCTGAAAGAAATGTGTGACCATGAGGATACTGTAACCGATGAATGATGTGCTGAGACCAGAAACTCAAAACGATGGTAACTGACAGTAGCACTAAGGCCCTAAGTTTTGGTCACTCTCACCTAAGTGAGAACCTGACCAAAAAGGGGGAATTTTTAAAAACAAAATTATGAGAGGCCATTGTTTTGGATTGAGCTCATGCACTAGGCCCCCATAGACCAAACTAGACCAAAATGGAGTTGCTCATGCTAAGACTTTAAGGAAACACATAGGTCCTAGAACAGACAACAGACCAGGTTTTGTTTTTCTCCTGCAGATCTGTATAACAAACATTCCTGACAGCATAGCTATCCACCCTATGAAGTTACCATTAATTCTTTTAATCAAATTCATTTCCTCTTGCCCAGAGACAATCAAGCTTCAGATGATCACGTGACAACTGTTCCAGCCAGTTCCAGGTGAAGACACCATCCCTGGCCTTCAAGGAGCTACCCCGTCTCCACTAGACAGAGCAGGGTGAGAGTTCTATGGTCCCCAATAGGTAGGCACTATGCCCCAAGCCAGGATGAAGCAGTTACAGAAAAAACACCATCGGTCCCTCTGCCTCCTATAAAGATTTATGGGAATCACGTCTTTCAAGGGGGAAATGAGGCAGGAGAATAGGGCCTGGAGACAGGGAACCTAAGGACTTCCTAGAACTAAATCAAATGGAAACACTTCAGCTATGACAGGAAATATCCTCTTCATTTACATAGGGTGTACACAGAATAAATGACTTTTTTTTTTTTTTTTTTTTGAGATGGAGTCTCTCTTT
>NW_012102365.1:1725636-1742020 GCF_000951045.1 Mandrillus leucophaeus
TCACCATGTTGGCCAGGTTGATCTCAAACTCCTGACTTCGTCATGCCTTGGCCTCCCAAAGTGCTGGGATTACAGGCGTGAGCCACCGCACCTGGCCAACAAAACATACTTTTTAATAATTAAAAGAAAATCACCTAATCCAAACTCTGCTACCACCACCCACCACCCTACACCCAAATCCACCCAGTGCTCAAATATATCTAACACAAGCCATGTATATAATTGACCACATTCTGGTAACTACCAAAAAAGTAAAAACAAAGAGGTGAAATTAATTTTAATAATATATTTTATTTAACTCAGCAAATCTGAAATATTTTATCTTTCAACATGATATGATTATAAAAAATTGTTAATGAGATTTTTTTGTATTAAATCGTCTTGCCGGGTGTGGTGGCTCATGCCTGTAATCCTAGCACTTGGGAGGCCAAGGTGGGCGGATTGTATGAGTCTAGGAGCTCGAGACCACCCTGGGCAAGATGGCAAGACTCTGTCTCTACAAATAATAGAAAAATTAGTTGGGCATGGTGGCACATGCCTGTAGTCCCAGCTACTCAGGAGGCTGATGTGGGAGAACTGCTTGAGCCCAGGTCAAGGCTGCAGTGAGCCATGATCGAGCCACTGCACTCCAGCCTGGGTGACAGAGCAAGACTCTGTCTCAAAAATAGTCAGCATCATAATAAATAATAAATGTAAAAAATCATCTCCATGTAGACCATTTCATGTGCTCATCAGCCACATGGGGCTGGTGAATGAAGCACAGACTTACAGGGATCCTATTCCATCCTCAGACCACTCTGATAGGAAGTTTTCCCCTAAATGGTAAAATAATGCTGACTTTGTTTCTTCTTCTTCTTCTTCTTTTTTTTTTTGACACGGAGTCTCGCTCTGCCGCCCAGGCTGGAGTGCAGTGGCGCAATCTCGGCTCACTGCAAGCTCCGCCTCCCGGGTTCACGCCATTCTCCGGCCTCAGCCTCCCGAGTAGCTGGGACTACAGACGCCTGCCACCACGCCCGGCTAATTTTTTGTATTTTTAGTGGAGACGGGGTTTCACCATTTTAGCTAGGATGGTCTCGATCTCCTGATCTCATGATCCGCCCGCCTCCGCCTCCCAAAGTGCTGGGATCACAGGTGTGAGTCACCGCGCCCGGCCGACTTTAGGCTTTTTCTGCAAAGCGCTGGGATTACAGGCATGAGCCACTGTGCCCGGCTCCTAATTTTTTTTTTTTTTTTTTTAAGAGACAGAGTTGGCCAGGCGTCTATAATCCCAGCTACTCTCCCCTCCTGAGGCAGGAGAGAGAATCGCTTGAACTCAGGAGGTGGAGGCTGCAGTGAGCCAAGACCACAGCACTGCACTGCAGCCTGAGTGACAGAGCGAGACTCTGTCTCAAAAAAAGAAAAGAGAGACAGAGTCTTGCTGTGTTCCCCAGGCTGGTCTCAAACTTCTGGCCTCAAGGGAATCTTCCCAACTCAGCCTCCCAGAGTGCTGAGATTATAGGGGTGAGCCACTGCACCCAGCTCCCTTGACTATCTCTGCAACTTCTCTGTAAATCTAAAATTATTCCAAATAAAAGGTTTATTAAACATAGATATTATATTTTGTGTGTATCATATTAGGAAGCCCGGGGGGAAAGGCAAAATTAAAAAAAAAAAAAAAAGATTCTGACTTGGCTCTGGTTGAATAACAAAGAAAAAAACAATGAAAAAGAAAAAAAAAAAGAGACCAAGCAGACACCTCTGAGGCTGCATTTCAGGAAGCATGGGGAAGCGGTGGAGTAGCAAGCCAAATGAAATCATAGGTTGGATCGGGGTTAAGTTTTTGGGACTTTATCCTGTGGCATGGGGAGTCATTGAAGGCTATTGAGCAAAGGTGTGGCCTGATTACACAGTGATTCAGCCAAGGTCACACAGTCCAGCTTCCCCCGATCCTTCCCTCCCACTACCCACTGCCCCTCCCTTCCACATGCTCTTCCTTCTTTGCCTCCAGAGGCCTAGCTCTGGCACAACTCTAAGTCACTAGCATAGAGATGAGCACCTCCACTGCCCACACCTGCCCCAGCCTGGTTCAGGTGTCTTTAAAGACTCAACATTTCTTTTTTTGTTTGTTTTGAGAAGCAGTCTCTGTCGTGCAGGCTGCAGTGGCGCAATCTCAGCTCACTGTAATCCCCGCCTCCCAGATTCAAATGTTTCTCTTGCCTCAGCCTCCAGAGTAGCTGGGATTACAGGTGCGTGCCCTGTAATCCACACCCAGCTAATTTTTGTATTTTTGTTAGAGACAGGGTTTCACCATGTTGGCCAGGCTGATCTCAAACTCCTGGCCTCCACCTGCCTTGGCCTCCCAAAGTGCTGGGATTACAGGTGTGAGCCACCACGCCTGACCCTTCACATTTCTTTTTTATTTTCGCTCTGTTGCCCAGGCTGGAGTGCAATGGCGCAATCATAGCTCACTGCAACTTCAAACTCCTATGCTCGTGATCCTTCTGCCTCAGCCTCTTGAGTAGTTGAGACTACCGATGAGGCTCAACATTTAGAATCTCAACATGCCACACCTAGTAAGGACTGGCACCATTCCACCGACCCAGTACAGAGACCCTTTGGGCAGGGAGTTGCAGGGTGGAGCCTTATGCAAAATTCCACAAGTTCTAGGTTGAGTCATTTCTTCCACCACACCCGCTCTGCTCACTCTCTCCTCCCCCAGTGAGATAAGTCCAGTCCATCGGTGGAGGAAGGGGGCTCAGGAGCAGAAGAAGATGGGGCTTCAAGACTAAACCAGAATATTGTGCCACCAGGAGAATTGTCAATTCTTTCTCCAACGGGCCTTCTTGAAACCACACATATGTCCAGGTCAGAAGCTGGGGGGAAGAAAGTTGGATGGAAAAAGGAGTTGAAGGGGAATAAATGTGTGTGTTTGTGTACATTTTTTCTGCCAGCAATAGGGCAATGAGAGTTCAAGGCTAGAATTAATTAGATTCTCACACCCCAATTAATCCAGTTTTCTCCATCCGGGTTGTTAACAAAAGGCTAACATTATTAAACAGTCTGTTCTGTGCCAGGCACTGTATGCATAAATTCATTTATTCCTCATGGCAAATCTATATTAGTATACCCATTTTATAAATGAGAAAACTGAGGCTTGGAGAAGGTAAGGGATGTGCCCAGGTTTATGCAGCCAGTATGTGACCGAGCTGGCAAAGAACACAACCAATTCAAGTCTTCAGAAGACTGCATGGGTTTAAAAGTGCTCTTGGGGAATTTCATCTTTCAGGGGATAAGGAAATGGTTTTACAGTAAAACCCTTATTCCTTTCAGGGTATTCAGCGCCCATTTCTGACCCCCGCTGTGACTGAAGTGGTTACAGCATGGATAGAACCCCTGACCTCAAAGCCACACCCATATTTTTGCCCAGAATGGTGAGTCCCTGTATCTGCATGTGTCCCTCCTCCCTTCATCTCCTCCCTTCATTCAGGTCTTTGCCTAAAAATCAGAGAAGACTTCTCTGATCACCCTATCCAAATGACAACAGTCAGGCCTCTGAGCCCAAGCCAAGCCATCGCATCCCCTGTGACTTGCATGTACATACGCCCAGATGGCCTGAAGTAACTGAAGAATCACAAAAGAAGTGAAAATGCCCTGCCCCACCTTAACTGATGACATTCCACCACAAAAGAAGTGAAAATGGCCAGTACTTGCCTTAAGTGATGACTTCACCTTATGAAAGTCCTTTTCCTGGCTCATCCTGGCTCAAAAAGCTCCCCTACTGAGCACCTTGTGACCCCCACTCCTGCCTGCCAGAGAACAACCCCCCTTTGACTGTAATTTTCCTTTACCTACCCAAATCCTATAAAACGGCCCCACCTTTATCTCCCTTCGATGACTCTCTTTTCGGACTCAGCCCGCCTGCACCCAGGTGATTAAAAAGCTTTATTGCTCACACAAAGCCTGTTTGGTGGTCTCTTCACACGGACACGCATGAGAACAACCTCCATGTGTAGCCTCATAATCAGTCTAATTTGTCTTCATAGCACCTACCACGCCTTGACATATTTACAGACATTTCTTTGCTTATTGTCTGTCTCCACCCACTAGAATGTAAACTCCATGAGGACAGGACCTGGTCTGTTTTGTTCACTGCTGTATTCCCAATGCCTGGACTGGTGCCTGACATATAGTAGGCCCCTAACAAATATGTGGGTTTTTTGTTTGTTGGTTGGTTTGTTTGTTTGTTTGTTTGTATTCCCAATGCCTGGACTGGTGCCTGACATATAGTAGGCCCCTAACAAATATGTGGGTTTTTTGTTTGTTGGTTGGTTTGTTTGTTTGTTTGTTTTTTGAGGAAGAGTCTTGCTCTGTCACCCAGGTTGCAGCGCAGTGGCACGATCTCGGCTCACTGCAACCTCCACCTCCCAGGTTCAAGCGATTCTCCTGCTTTAGCCTCATGAGTAGCTGGGATTACATGCCTGTGCCACCATGCCTCACTAATTTTTGTATTTTAAGTAGAGGCAGAGGTTTCACCATGTTGGCCAGGCTGGTCTCAAGCTCCTAGCCTCAAGTGATCCACCCACCTCAGCTTCCCAAAGTGCTGGAATTGTGTTGAATGAATACAAAGGGAAAATTCAGCTTGCTTTCACTAGGTATTTGACACTCCCGCTTTCCTCAGGGGCTAAATTCGTCATACCCCTCAAAGTCTTGCTCCTTTGTCCTCTCTTCAGGGACTTCTCCCTCATCTTCCCCAGCCCAGGGATTGATACAGCCACCCACCCAGCTGCTCCAGCCAGGAACTGGAAGATATCCTCACCTCTTCCTTCATTCTTTCCACCTCTGCTCCCCGACTCCCCACTACTTCCAGTGTTCGATTAATCACCAGCTCCAGTCTACTCTGCCTGTTTTTAAAACTTTTTTGGGACAGGGTCTCCCTCTGTTGCCCGGGATGGTCTCAAACTCCTGGGCTCAAGTAATCCTCTCACCTCTGGCCTCCCAAAGTGCTGGGATTACAGGCATGAGCCACCATGCCTGGCCTCCATTCTGTCTCTTAATATCTCCTAAATCTGCTCATATCTCCCAATCTTTGCTACGCCCCCTCTACCAGGCAACCCTCCTATTTTCCCTGGGTTACGGCATCAAATTTCTCACCAGCCTCCTGCCTCCAGTTTGGCCCCGGCCAGTCAGTCTCCACATTGCAATCAGTGATTGGTCTAAAGCTTAAATTGCCTCGGTAAACAAAGCATTGAGTCCTTAGCGGCCTGAGATAAAGTCCAAGATCTTAATATGGGTTACAAAGCCCTGCCCCATCTGACCACAGTCTCATTCTTAGCCATACTCTGCTCCTGCCTGTTTGAACTATTTCCAGTTCCCCAAATGTGCTCCTGATAGTTATTTTGCCTGGGAGCTCTGCCCAACTCCTGCTCATCATTCAGGTCTCAGCTCAGATGTTGCTTTCTCCAGGAAGGCCTCCCTGACTTCTGTCCAACTAGGCTGGGCTAGGGGTCCTTAGTGTATCTTAGGGTATAGAATCAGGGCATTCTCCCTACCTGGAGGACTGCCAGTGGTCACTGGTCCCATTTCCACCCTTTTCCGTTTCTTGATTGGTGTCACTGCTTAAATAGCCGTCTCTGCTTCTCTGATGCCTCTCACCCTTCAAGACCTATCTTTCTAGACTTGTCTAGAAAACTCTCTGGGGAGTAAAAAGAAGGCAGCCTGAGTCAGGATGCCCCACGCTCAAGCCACCTCTGCCACTTCTTAGTGATACAACCTTGGGCGTGTCACTGTAAAATGGGGATAACATTAATATCCACCTCACAGTTGTTACAAGTAAAATTATAAATGTTAAAGGACAATTGGCCGGGTGCAGTGGCTCATGCCTAGAATCCCATCACTTTGGGAGGCCAAGGCGAACGGATTATCTGAGGTCAGGAGGTCGAGACCAGCCTGACCAACATGGCGAAACACTGTCTCTACTAAAAACACAAAAATTAGCAGGGCCTGGTGGCATATGCCTGTAGTTTCAGCTACTCAGGAGGCTGAGGCAGGAGAATTGCTTGAACCTGGAAGGTGGAGGTTGCAGTGAGCCGAGATAGTGCCATTGCACTCTAGCCTAGGCAACAAGAGCAAAACTCCATCTCAAGAAAGAAAAAGAAAGGAAGGAAGGAAGGAAGGAAGAAAGGAAGGAAGGAAGGAAGGAAGGAAAGAAAAAGAGATGTTAAAGGACAATGTAAACACTGCAGTGTGTTACAGAGACGTGAGGATGATTATTCTCTCCTGGTACTGTGCTCCTGCGGCGCTCACAGGCCGTGACCTGCCATTTGCATTTCATTATATCCTGCCTCCAGTGATCTGCTCTCTACAACCAGCATGGAAGCCAGCTAGGTTCTCTTCTCTAGCTCTTCTGCATCCCCTGGAGTTCAGAGATTGGTGCTGAGCAAATAGAAGGTATATGTGATTATAACCAACTACCATTTATTTATCAGCTACTATGCACTAATTACTTTACATATATTACAGTCAGGCACTGCATAATGATGTTTTACTCAACTACACTGCTGTATATGTGCTGTAGCAGTGGTTCCATACGATTGGAATACCAGCAGTGGTTCCATACGATTGGAATACCATATTTGTATTGTACCTTTTTTATGTTTGGGTATGTTTAGATACACAAATACTTACCATTGTGTTACAATTGCCTACAGCATTCAGTACACTAACCTGCTGTATAGGTTTGTAGCCTAGAAGCAATAGGCTATGCCATATAGCCTAGGTGTGTAAGAGGCCTTACTGTCTAGGTTTGTGTAAGTACACTCTATGATGTTTACACGACGAATTCACCTAATAATGCATTTCTCAGAATGTATCCTTGTTGTTAAGAAATGCATAGCTAGGCCGGGTGCGGTGGCTCAAGCCTGTAATCCCAGCACTTTGGGAGGCTGAGACAGGCGGATCACGAGGTCAGGAGATCGAGACCATCCTGGCTAACATGGTGAAACCCTGTCTCTACTAAAAAAATACAAAAAACTAGCCAGGCGTGGTGGCGGGTGCCTGTAGTCCCAGCTACTCAGGAGGCTGAGGCAGGAGAATGGCGTAAACCCGGGAGGTGGAGCTTGCAGTGAGCTGAGATCCGGCCACTGCGCTCCAGCCTGGGCAACAGATTGAGACTCCGTCTCAAAAAAAAAAAAAGAAAAGAAAAGAAACGCATAGCTGTAGTTCTTTTTCTTTTCTTTTCTTTTCTTTTTTTTTTGAGACGGAGTCTCACTCTGTCACCCAGGCTGGAGTGCAGTGGCGCGATCTCGGCTCACTGCACCCTCCAGCTCCCAGGTTCAAGCGATTCTTCTGCCTCAGCCTCGCAAGTAGCTGGGACTACAGGCATGCGCCACCACACCCAGCTAATTTTTGTATTTTTAGTAGAAATGGGGTTTCACCATATTGGCCAGGCTGGTCTCGAACTCCCGACCTCGTGATCTGCCCGCCTCAGCCTCCCAAAGTTCTGGGATTACAGGCTTGAGCCACCACACCTGGCCCGCATAGCTGTATTTATAATTCTCAGAACTACCCAGGAGACAAGTAATTTTATCTCCATGATGCAACCTAAGGATTAAAAAAATTAAATTACTTGTCCAAGGTCACAGAGCTGTTGGTTAGGGACCTTGGGGGTCTTTCTGGCACTTTCCCCAGCTTAATGTTAACAGGCCTTCCCCCTGCCATTTCCTCTCTTGGTCATAAGCTGAGCTGTGTTCAGAGAAAGAAAAAATAGATCAAACTTGGGGCCTGGCAAAGGGGGTGAGTGTCATGCCACAGACCAGACACAGGGCAGCAGGAGACTTTTATCTTCTTTTATTTTATTTTTGAGATGGAGTTTCACTCTTGTCGCCAGCTGGAGTACAGTGGTGCAATCTCAGCCCACTGCAACCTCCTCCTCCTCCCAGGTTTAAGCAATTCTCCTGCCTTAGCCTCCCAGGTAGCTGGGATTACAGGCACCTGCCACCACACCCAGCTACCTTTTGTATTTTTAATAAAGATGGGATTTTTTTGTTAGCCAGGCTGGTCTTGAACTCCTGACCTCAGGTGATCTACCCGCCTCACCCTCCCAAAGTACTGGGATTACAAGCATGGGCCACTGCGCCCGGACAGGAGGAGAGTTTTTTTTTTTTTTTTTTTGAGATGGAGTCTCACCATGTCGCCCAGGCTGGAGTGCAGCGGCACCATGTCAGCTCATTGCAATCTCCATCTCCTGGGTTCAAGCAATTCTCCTGCCTCAGCCTCCTGAGTAGCTGGGATTACAAGGGCCCACCACCATGCCTGGCTAATTTTTGTATTTTTAGTAGAGACGAGATTTCACCATGTTGGCCAGGCTGGTCTTGAACTTCAGACCTCAGGTGATCCGCCCGTCTTGGCCTCCCAAAGTGCTGGGATTACAGGCGTGAGCCACCGCGCCTGGCCAGAAGGAGACTTTTAAAATGAAAAGTAAGATACGTCTCCACCCAGAGCACTGTCACAAAGCCCTGGTTCTGTGAATGCAGAGTGTGACAGGTGGTCAGGAAAAGCACTGAGACATCTTCTAGCTGCATCAGCACTGAAGTGATGCCCACATCTTACACATGGAAAGTAGATCGGAGTGGGATCTGTTAGCCAGATCACTCACAATAAGGGAATGGTCCACCATTACTCACAAGGGTTTCTATCCTCTCTGACAAAAATTTTAATTCAAGAAGAGAAGATGCAGGGTTCATAGTGAGCCACGAGGTGGCACTGTGAGAGGAGGGCACACAAAGTACCAAATTAGAACCTCTGGACGTGAAGGATTAGAAGACGTTTTACAGCAGAGAAATGTAAAGTAAACGCCTCCTTTTACAGAAGAGATATGAGGTCCGGAGAAGTTATCCAAGTTGTAGAGTTTTGTGGTTAAGCCAGTACCAGAGACCCAGGTCTGTCTGTTTCTAAGTCTGGTGCACTTAACCTGTAATGCTCACCAAATCACATCTACAGATTCCTACCCATTCATTGTGTGATCTTGCTCAAGTCACTGATGTATTTCTGAGTCTCAGTCTTCCTGACCATAGAATATAGGACTAGTCTAGATCTGGGTTTTCTTTTTCTTTTTCATTTATTTTGAGACAGAGTTTTGCTCTTGTTGCCCAGGCTGGAGTGCAATGACGCGATCTCAGCTCACTGCAACCTCTGCCTGCCGGGTTCAAACGATTTTCCTGCTTCAGTCTCCCGAGTAGTTGGGACTTCGGGCGCGCATCACCACACCCAGCTAATTTTTGTATTATTAACAGAGACAAGATTTCACCATATTGGCCATGATGGTCTCGAACTCCTGACTTCATGATCTGCCTGCCTCAGCTTCCCAAAGTGCTGGGATTACAGGCGTGAGCCACCATGCCTGGCCTTATTTTTATATTTTTGTTTTTTTGTTTGAGATGGAGTCTTACTCTGTCACCCAGGCTAGAGTACAGTGGCATGATCTTGGCTCACTGCAACCTCTACCTCCCAGACTCAAGTGATTCTCTTGCCTCAGCCTCCCAAATAGCTGCGATTACAGGCATGCGCCACCACATTCAGCTAATTTTTTTGTATTTTTAGTACAGATGGGGTTTCACCATGTTGGCCATGCTGGTCTCGAACTCCTGACCTCAAATGGCCTGCCTGCCTCCGCCTCCCAGAATGCTGGGATTACAGGTGTGAGCCACTGTGCCTGGTTTTTTGTTTGTTTGTTTGTTTGTTTGTTTCTTTTTAGGAGCTGAAGTTTAATAGGTAAGAGAAAGAGAAAGGAAAACAGCTCTCTTCTCTAGTGAGAGAGAGAGGGGACTTCTGAGAGGAAAAGGCTGGTCAGTGGTGGATGCACTGGATTTTATATGCAGGCTTGAGGAGGTGCTGTCTGCATACACAGAAAGGATAGGAGACATGGCAGTCATGGACAGAAAAGGAGGGGATTACGATAGAAAAGTTGGAGATCCTGTTGCTGACACCCCATCGGGTGGTCGGAGGCTGGGGTCAGTCCAGAAGCTTTTGGATAACACCAGGGGGTAGCCTCAGCCAGAAATCCTTGGTTACTTCCAAGACCTCTTCCAGCGCCACATGACAACTAAATCCTCTGTGAAAGGAAGCTGGTTCAAACATGGCTAATATGCCCAGCAACCTGTTGGTACTGGGGGATTCTCAGCAAGCCTCACATCTAAGTCTTTAAGAACATAGCCATGCTAATTGTATTCTTAAATGGCTGAAGGATGCCTGTTAGTGATTTGATTTGGTTCTAAAATGGAGGCCGGACACGGTGTGGCTCACGCCTGTTATCCCATCACTTTGGGAGGCTGAGGCGGGCAGATCACCTGAGGTCAGGAGTTCAAGACCAGCCTGGCCAACACAACAAAACTCCATCTCTACTAACAATACAAAATTAGCTCAGCATGGTGGTGCAGGCCTGTAATCCCAGCTACTTGGGAGGCTGAGGCATGAGAATCATTTGAACCTAGGAGGTGGAGGTTGCTGTGAGCTGAGATCACACCACTGCACTCCAGCCTGGGTCAGAGAGGAAGACCCTGCCTTAAAATAAAATAAAATAAAATAAAATAAAATAAAATGGAGGCTAAGAGCCCCAAAATGAAAGGACAGAGTTGGAGTCTGCTCCTCTACTCACCGTTTCAATGAATGATGTACGTTGGTATCCTGGACAAGGTCCCCAATATGAAGCAGCTATGTTGTCTAGGTAAGTACCCAGGGTTCATTATCTCACACCAAGAAAATTTAGGATGTGGACACACATGAGGAGTTTAGGAGTGGAGGTGTAACAGGCAAGAGAAAGAGAAAGAAAGAGAAAGGAAAATAGCTCTCTCTCCAGTGAGAGAGAGGGGACTTCTGAGAGGAAACATCGCCCTCTTTTTTTTTTTTTTTTTTTTTTTTTGAGATGGAGTCCTGCTCTGTCACTCATGCTGGAGTGCATTGGTGCAATCTCAGCCACTGCACTCTCCACCTAGCAGGTTCAAGCGATTATCCTGCCTCAGCTTCCTGAGTAGCTAGGACTACAGGCACACGTTACTATGCCTGCCTAATTATTATATTTTTTTTTGTAGAGACAGTGTTTTGCCATGTTAGCCAAGCTGGTCTTGAACTCGTGAATTCACGTGATCTGCCCACCTCAGCCTCCCAAAGTGCTGGGATTACAGGCGTGAGCCACTGTGGCCGGACATTTTTTTCTTATTGTCTACACAGATGTATAGTCTAGATCTGTGATGTCAATACGGTAGCCACTAGTCACATGTGGCTATTTGAATTAATTAAAACTAATTAAAATTTAAAATTCAGTTCTCAGCTAGCAACATTTCAAGAGCTGAATAAATAATTGTAGATAGTAGTTGTCATATTGGACAGCATAAACATAAAACATTTCCATTATCGCAAATAGTTCTAGTAAACAGCATTGGGGGATGAAAACATTGAGATAGTAGTTAAGGTCCTTCCAGCTTTAGTATCCCATGGCTCCTCTGTGTGACTATTGGAGGGTGTAGGATTCCAGCTCTCAGCCTGAGTTCTCTCCCTCTCTTTTTTTTTTTTTCTTTTTTTGAGACAGTCTTACTTTGTCACCCAGGCTGGAGTGCAGTGGCGTGGTCTTGTCTCACTGCAACCTCTGCCTCCTGGGTTCAAGTGATTCTCCTACCTCAGGCTCCCGAGCAGCCGAGATTACAGGCATGTGCCACCATACCCAGCTAATTTTTGTATTTTCAATAGAGACGGGGTTTCACCATGTTGGCCAGGCTGGTCTTGAACTCCTGACCTCAAGTGATCTGCCTAGCTCGGCCTCCCAAAGTGCTGGGATTATAGGCATGAGCCATCATGCCCAGCCTCAGCCGGAGTTCTTAACCAAATACAAGCACTGGGGGATACAGAAGATAAGATAAACATCTTCCCTTTGTGAAGCTGATTTTTTTTTTTTTTTTTTTGAGACAAGGACTCACTCTGTTGCCCAGGCTGGAGTGCAGTGACACAATCACGGCTCACTGCAGCCTCGACCTCCTGGGCTTAAGCAATCTTCCCATCTCAGCCTCCCCAGTAGCTGAGACCACAGGCACGTGCCACCATGCCTGGCTAATTTTTTGTATTTTTTCTAGAAACAGGGTTTCGTCATGTTGCCCAAGATGGTCTCAAACTCCTGAGCTCAAGCCATCCACCTGTCTTGACCTCCCTAAGTGCTGGGATTACAGGTGTGGGCCACCATGTGCAGCCAGAATTTACATTCTAACGGGCCTAGGGTACTGAGTACAAAATCCACAGCTCCTGCCATCAAGGTAGCTAAGAACAGCGTGTCTTAGCTTTAATATACATACCCATTTAGTTTAAAATGCAACTTCTGATTCAACAGGTCTGGGGTAGAGCCTGTGAACCTACATTTCTAATAAGCTCCTTGGTGATGTCAATGCTGCTGGTCGCAGAGTGTACTTTAAGTAGCAAGTCTTGTGGCATATGGCCTGGCGTGGTAGCTCACGCCTGTAATGCCAGCACTTTGGGAGGCCGAGGCGGGCAGACCACGAGGTCAGGAGATCGAGACCATCCTGGCTAACACGGCGAAACCCCATCTCTACTAGAAACACAAAAAATTGCGCGGTGGCTCACGCCTGTAATCCCAGCACTTTGGGAGGCCGAGGCGGGCGGATCACAAGGTCAGGAGATCGAGACCACGGTGAAACCCCGTCTCTACTAAAAATACAAAAAATTAGCCGGGCGCGGTTGTGGGCGCCTGTAGTCCCAGCTACTCGGGAGGCTGAGGCAGGAGAATGGCGTGAACCCGGGAGGCGGAGCTGGCAGTGAGCCGAGATCGCACCACTGCACTCCAGCCTGGGTGACAGAGCGAGACTCCGTCTCAAAACAACAACAACAACAACAAAAAAAAAAACAAAAAATTAGCCAGGCATGGTGGCGGGCACCTGCAGTCCCAGCTACTCGGGAGGCTGAGGCAGGAGAATGGCAAGAACCTGGGAGGTGAAGCTTGCAGTGAGCCAAGATCGTGCCACTGCACTCCAGCCTGAGCAACAGAGCAAGACTCCGTCTCAAAAAAAATTAAAAATACAAACACAATATGTGTAAGTCAACTAAAATAATGTGTTTATATTGTGGATCTTCCCGGGACACCTGGGTTTAAATCGCACTCCTGGGTAGCTCACTCTTCCTAATCTTCAGTGCTAGGTTATGGAGGCTCTTCTAGGCATCTGTCATCCTTTCTTCTTCCCCTAACCTGGCTTTATTCATGCTATACTGCCTTTCCTTTTTTTTTTTCTTTTCTTTTTTTTTGAGACTGAGTCTCACTGTGTAGCCCAGGCTGGAGTGCAGTGGTATGAATGGCTCACTGCAACCTCTGCCTCCCAGGTTCAAGCAATCTCGCACCTCAACCTCCTGAGTAGCTGGGATTACAGGCACCTGCCACCACGCCCGGCTAATTTTTGTATTTTTAGTAGAGATGGGGTTTCACCATGTTGGCCAGGCTTGTCTCAAACTCCTGGCCTCAAGTGATCTGCGTGCTTCAGCTTCCCAAAGTGCTGGGATTACAGGCATGAGCCACCGTGCCTAACCAACAATTTGAGTTTTGAGAGTTATTTTCTTTACATATTTGGATCAGACATGTGATTAGAGCCAATATTTTCTCCATCTGTGCCTTGTCCATTCATTTTATGTTATCTTTTGAAGAGCAGAAGTTCTTGATTTTGATGAAGTCTAATTTATCAATACTTTTTATTATAGATCATACTTTTGTTGTCATAGCTACGAAATCTTTGTCTAACTCAAGGTCATGAAGCATTTCTATTTTCTCCTAGAAATGTATACTGTTGGGTTTGTTTTCTTTTTTGTTTGTTTGTTTGTTGTTGTTGTTGTTTTAGATGGAGTCGCACTCTATGGCCCAGGCTGGAGTGCAATGGCATGATCTCGGCTCACTGCAACCTCCGCCTCCCAGGTTCAAGCAGTTCTCCTGCCTCAGCCTCCCAAATAGCTGGGATTATAGGCGCTCACCACCACGCTTGGCTAATTTTTGAATTTTAGTAGAGATGGGGTTTCACCATGTTGGCCAGGCTGATCTTGAACTCCTGACCTCATGATCCACCCGCCTCGGCCTCCCAAAGTGCTGGGATTCCAGGCATGAGCCACCACGCCTGGCCCTGTTTTATCTTTTAGAGACAGAGTCTCACTCTGTCACCCAGGCTGCAGGGCACTGGCTCAATTATAGCTCACTGCAGGCTTAACCTCCTGGGCTCAAGCAATCCTCCCGCCTCAGCCTCCTGAGTAGCTGGGACTACAGGTGCATGCTACCACACTTGGTTAATTTTTTTTTTTTTTGGAGATGGAGTCTCGCTCAGCCTCCCGGGGCTAGAGTGCAGTGGCATGATCTCGGCTCACTGCAACAACCATCTCCCAGGTTCAAGTGATTCTCCTGTCTCAGCCTCCTGAGTAGCTGGAATTACGGGCACCCACCATCATTCCCGGCTAATAATTTTTAATTTTTTTTGTAAAGATGGGATGTCCCTATGTTGCCCAGGCTGGCAGAACTTTATAGTTTTTGGTGTTACATTTAAGTTCATGATCCCTTTTCAGTTAATTCTTATATATTTTAAGGATTTTTGCATCTGTGTTCATGAAGGATATTGGTCTGTGTTTTTATTTTTGTATAATGTCTTCGTTTGGGCTTAATATTAGGGTAATGCTAGCCTCATAAAATGAGTCAGAAAGCGATCCCTTCTCTTCTGTTTTTTTACGAAAAGTTTGTATAGAATTTGTATCATTTCTTCCTTAAGAGTAAGGTAGAGGCCAGGTGCGGTGGCTCACACCTGTAATCCCAGCACTTTGGGAGGCTGAGGCAGGTGGATCACGAGGTCAGGAGATCAAGACCATCTTGGCCAACACGGTGAAACCCTGTCTCTATTAAAAATACAAAAATTAGCTGGGCGTGGTAGCGTGCATCTGTAGTCCCATCCACTTGGGAGACTGAGGCAGGAGAATTGCTTGAACCCAGGAGGCAAAGGTTGCAGTGAGCCGAGATTGTACCACTGCACTCCAGCCTGGCGACAGAGCGAGACTTTGTCTCAACAACAACAAAAAAGAATAAGGTAGAATTCACCAGTGAAGCAATTTGGATCTGGAGGTTTCCTTTTTTAAAAATTATTATTATTTAAAAATATATATATATTAGACCAGGCACAGTGGCTCACGCCTGTAATCCTAGCACTTTGGGAGGTCAAGGCAGGCAGATCACGAGGTCAATAGATTGAGACCATCCTGGCCAACATGGTGAAACTCCATGCAACTAAAAATACAAAAATTAGCTGGGTGTGATGGTGTGCACCTGTATTCCCAGCTACTCAGGAGACTGAGGCAGGAGAATCGCTTGAACCTGGGAGGTGGAGATTGCAGTGAGTTGAGATCTTGCCACTGCACTCCAGCCTGGTGACAGAGCAAGATTTCATCTCAAAACAAACAAACAAACAAAAAACCCATATATATAAAATAGAGATGGAGTCTCTTTATGTTGCCCAGGCTGGTCTCAAACTCCTGAGCTTAAGTGCCCCTCCCACCTAGGCTTCCCAGTCTGGAGTACAGTGGCAAAATTATGACTCACTTCGCCCTCAACATCCTGGGCTTAAGCGATCTTCCCACCTCAGCTTCCCTAGTAGTTAGGACCACAGGTGTACACCACCACACCTGGCTAATTTTTATAATTTTTTTGGAGAGATCCTCCTGCGTTGGCCTTCCAAAATGCTAGTATTACAGGCATGAGTCACTGCGCCCAGAAAGTTTTCTTTGTTGGAAGGTTGTACCTACAAATTTAAGTTATTTAACAGACTACTATGCAAGTTACCTATTTCTTCTTGAGGGGACTTTGCTAGTTTGTGTCATTCAAGGAATTTATCTATTTCATCTAAGTTACCAAATTTATTGGCATACAGTTGTTAATAATATTACCTTATTATCTTTTTAGCTTCTGTGTTAGTCTGTTCACACACTGCTATGAGGAAATATCCGAGACTGGGTAATTTATAAAGGAAAGAGGTTGAATTGACTCACAGTTCTGCATTACTGGGGAGGCCTCAGGAAACTTACAATCATGGCAGAAGGCAAAAGAGAAGCAGGCACCTTCTTCACAAGGAGGCAGGACAGAGTGAGTGCAAGCAGGGGCAATGACAGTCGCTTATAAAACCATCAGATCTCGGCCAGGCACGGTCGCTCACACCTGTAATTCCAGCACTTTGGGAGGCGGAGGAGAGCTGATCACGAGGTTAGGAGTTTGAGACCAGCCTGGCCAAGATGGTGAACCACCATCTCTACTAAAAATACAAAAATTAGTCAGGCACAGTGGCGGGTGCCTATAATCCCAGCTACTCGGGAGGCTGAGGCAGGAGAATCGCTTGAACCC
>NW_012102365.1:1742070-1745492 GCF_000951045.1 Mandrillus leucophaeus
GGAGGCGGAGGTTGCAGTGAGCTGAGATTGTGCCAATGCACTGTAGCCTAGGCGACAGAGCAAGACTCCATCTCAAAAAAAAGAAAAGAAAAAAAAAAGAACCAGCTTTAGGCTTCTTTAATTTTTTAGATTATTTATCTATCTCTTTTTCTTTTTTTGAGAGAGAGTTTCTCTCTTGTTGCCCAGGCTGGAGTACAATGGCACAATCTCAGCTCACTGCAACCTCCGCCTCCTGGGTTCAAATGATTCTCCTGCCTCAGCCTCCTGAGTAGCTGGGATTATAGGCATGTACCACCATGCCTGGCTAATTTTGTATTTTTAGTAGAGATGGGGTTTCTCCATGTTGGTCAGGCTGGTCTCGAACTCCTGACCTCAGGTGATCGGCCCAGCTTGGCCTCCCAAAATGCTGGGATTACAGACCTGAGCCACTGGGCCCGGCCTATTTATCTATTTTCAATTTCACTGACTTCTACTCTTTCTTTTATTATTTTCTTTTTCTGTTTGCTTTAGGTTTAATTTGCTCTTCTTCCAGTTTCTTAAGGTGGAAGCTTAGATTATTGATTTGAAACCTTTTTTTTTTTTTTTTGAGACGGAGTCTCGCTCTGTCGCCCAGGTTGGAGTGCAGTGGCGTAATCTCAGCTCACTGCAACATTCTATTCAAAACATTCTATTCAAAATGTTTTCTAGTTTCCTTTGTGACTTCCTCTTTGATTCATGGGTAACTTTTTTTAAATTTTTTATTTATTTTTTATTTTTGAGACAGAGTCTCACTCTGTTGCCCAGGCTGCAGTGTCATGGTGTGATCTGAACTCACTGCAACCTGTCTCTTATACACATCTAGATGTGTATAAGAGACAGCTCCTGACCTCGTGATCCGCCCGTCTCGGCCTCCCAAAGTGCTGGGATTACAGGCTTGAGCCACCGTGCCCGGCCCCTCATTTTTATTTTTTAATTAGAGATGAGGTCTCACTATGTTGCCCAAGGTAGTCTCGAACTCCTGAGCTCAAGTGATCCTTCCACCTCGGCCTCCCGAATTGCTAGAATTACATGTGTGAGCCACTACGCCCAACCTGAAGTTCATTTTTTAATATTAGTATTGCTGTTTCACTTTCTTGTAATCAGTGTTTGCATGATATATTGTTTTCTCCCCCTTTTTTTTTCTTTTTTTTACTTTTAACCAACTTATATCTTTATATTTAAAATGGATTTATTATTGACAGGGTATAGTTGGGTCTTGCTCTCCTAATCCAATCTGACAATTTCTGCCTCTCAACTGGGGTGTGCAGGTTATTTTAAGTGTAATTTTTGATATGGTTGGATTTAAATTTACTTTGTTACCATGTGTTTTCTAATTTGTTGTATCTCTTATTTGTTCCTATTTTCCTGCTTTCTTCTGTATTGAGGGTTTTTTTTTTCTTTTTTTTTTGAGACGGTGTTTCACTCTTGTTGCCCAGAGCTGGAGTGCAATGGTGCGATTTCGGCTCACTGCAACCTCTGGCCCTCCTGTGTTCAAGCGATTCTCCTGCCTCAGCCTCCCAAGTAGCTGGGATTACAGGCATGCACCACCACACCTGGCTAATTTTGTATTTTTAGTAGAGATGGGGTTTCTCCATGTTGGTCAGGCTGGTCTCAAACTCCTGACCTCATGTGATCCACCTCCTTGGCCTCCCAAAGTGCTGGGATTACAGGTGTGAGCCACTGTGCCTGGCAAGGGTTCTTTTTTAATTAGTCCCTAGATTGCTCAGCAGAAGAAAGTTTTAAACAATTATTCTACGACCGGGCACGGGACTACAGGCACCCGCCACCATGCCTGGCTAATTTTTTGTATTTTTAGTAGAGACGGGTTTTCACCGTGTTAGCCAGGATGGTCTTGATCTCCTGACCTCGTGATCCGCCCCCCCCTCGGCCTCCCAAAGTGCTGGGATTACAGGCGTAAGCCACCACACCTGGCCTGAGTTTTTTCTTTTTTTTTTTTAAAGCTCATCATCTACTGTTAGTGTATTTTAGTTAGTGTTTAGTTTAGTTAGTGTGGCCCAAGAAAATTCTTCTTCTTCCAGTGTGACCCAGGGAAACCAAAAGATTGGATGCCCCTGGTAGAAGGTCTGTGACTATGGTCACAATGATAGAGATGGAAGGTAAATGAGGAGCATTTAAGAAATACTGGCAAAGGATTCAGCACATGGGATCTGGAACCAGAGAAAATCCTGGCTAGTTTCCAAAAGCAAACATCCCAAAAAAGACCCAGGCAAGTTATTTAGCTTCCCTGTGCCTCAGTTTTCTCATCTTTAAAATGAAAATAGGCTGGGCATGGTGGCTCATGCTTGTAATCCTAGCACTTCGGAAGGCCAAAGTAGGAGGATTGCTTGAGACCAAGAGTTCGAGACCAGCCCTGGCAATATAGCAAGACCCTTGTCTCTATACAAAATTAAAAAAAAAAAAATTATGGCCAGGTGCGGTGGTCTCATGCTTGTAATCTTTTGGGAGGCTAAGGCAGGAAGATCACTTGAGCTCAGGAGTTTGAGATCAGCCTGGGCAACACTGTAAGAATCTCATCTCTTAAAAAAAAAGAAAGAGAGAAAGAAAATTTTTTAAAAAAATAACCAGGCATGGTAACACACGCCTGTAGTCCTAAGCCACTCAGGAGGCTGAGTTGGGGCAATTGCTTGACCCTAAGAGGTCCAGGTTGCAGAGCCATGATTATGCCACTGCAGTCCAACCTGGGTGACAGAGGGAGAGAGAGACTCTGTATCAAATAAATAAATAAACAAATAAATAAATAAAATGAAAATAATTATATTACCTCCTTTCATAGAGTTGTCATGAAGACGAGTTGATATTTGTATAGTGCTTACAATAATTCCTGGCACTTAGTAAGTGCTACATAAGTGTTTGTTAAATAACTAAATTAACTGACTTAAGCATAAAAGGGAATCAATCCCATTGCAGCATTTTTTAAAATTGCAAAGAAGACTGAAAGTACCCTAAATGTTTATCAATACAGGAATGGTTAAACAACATTCATTGGATCTTTACTCCATGGTATACTACACAGCTGTTAAATGAGCTAGGTCTAGGAAGATCAATCTGGATAAATGAAATCACGTAGGAAGAAGCATGCCTGACTTCTTCCTACAGTGTTACGTTTGTGAGATCCTTCTAGATAGTTACATGTGGTGGTAGTTTTCTCCTTCTTGTTGCCATATAGTAACCTCTGGTATGAATAACACTGCAATTTATATACACATTTATTTATCCACTCTACTACTGATGATCATTGGATTGTTTTCAAATTTTGGTTGTGATGGTTGCATTGGCTCTTATATTCTTGTGCATACCTTGGTAAACATATGAACACGTATTCACAATCCACTTTAGAGCGGAGGATATGCATATGTGTGTTCAGCTTTTTTTTTTTTTTTTTT
>NW_012102365.1:1745621-1750639 GCF_000951045.1 Mandrillus leucophaeus
CGCCCGCCACCACGCCCGGCTAGTTTTTTGTATCTTTTAGTAGAGACGGGGGTTCATCGTGTTAGCCAGGATGGTCTCGATCTCCTGACCTCGTGATCCGCCCATCTCGGCCTCCCAAAGTGCTGGGATTACAGGCTTGAGCCACCGCGCCCGGCAGTGTGTTCAGCTTTATTTGATACTGTCAGATAGTTTTGAAAGTGGTTGTACTCTTCTTCACTCCTACAAACAGTGAATAAGAGTATCAGTTGCTTCACATCCTCAGCAAAACTTGGTAGTGTCAATATTTTACATTTTAGCCATTTTGGTAGGTGAGTAGTGAGCTCTCATTGTACTTTTACTTTGTATTTCTCTCATGACTTGAGATTGATAAACTTTTCATATGTTTAATAATCATATGAATTTTCTGTCAGTAATGTTCCTGTTCAAGCATCTTGCTCATTTTTTATCGAGTTATCTTTTTTCTTTCTTTTTTTTATTTTTTTTGAGACAGAGTCTCGCCCTCTCACCCAAGCTGGAGTGCAGTGGCACAATCTCAGCTCACTGCAACCTCCCCCTCCTGGGTTCAGGTGATTCTCCTGTCTCAGCCTCCTGAGTAGCTGGGATTACAGGCGCCCGCCACCGCACCCGGCTAGTTTTTTGTATTTTTAGTAGAGATGGGCGTTTCACCATGTTGACCAGGCTGGTCTCGAACTCCTGACCTCAGGTGATCCACCCACCCCAGCCTCCCAAAGTGATGCGATTACAGGTGTGAGCCACCAAGCCCAGCCAGAGTCATCTTTTTTCTTATTGATTTATAGTGATTCTTTATATGGTATATCCTGAATACATGTCTATTTATATGTGTTGTAAATATCTTCTCCTCCTTTGTGGTCTACCTTTTATTTTAGCAATATGTAAGGTTGCCCATCCTTCCCCATCTGGTCGGGTGTGGTGGGTAATACCTTAATCCCAGCATTTTGGGAGGCTGAGGTATGTGGATCACCTGAGGTCAAGAGTTTGAGACCAGCCTGGCCAACATGGTGAAATCCCATCTCTACTAAATAAACAAACAAACAAAAAACTACACAAAAATTACCTGGCTGTGGTGGTAGGCACCTGTAATCTCAGCTACTCGGGAAGCTGAGGCAGGAGAATTGCTTGAACCCAGGAGGCAGAGGTTTCAGTGAGCCAAGATCGCACCACTGCACTCCAGCCTGGGCAATAGAGGGAGACTCGATCTCAAAAAAATAAAAAAAAAGAAAGAAAGAAATGCAATCTAAAAACACATTTTGCCAAAAAGCAAAAACTACCGTTTTGTTTTTGTTTTTGTTTTTGTTTTTGAGACAGAGTTTCACTCATGTCTCCCAGGAGTGCAGTGACACGATCTCGGTTCACTGCAACCTCTGCCTCCTGGGTTCAAGTGATTCTCCTGCCTCAGCCTCCCGAGTAGCTGGGATTACAGGCCCATGACACCACGCCCGGCTAATTTTTGTATTTTCAGTAGAGACGGGGTTTCACCATGTTGGCCAGGTTGGTCTGGAACTCCTGACCTCAGGTGATCCACCTGCCTGGGCCTCCCAAAGTGCTAAGATTACAGGCGTGAGCCACCACTCCCAACCCACTGTATATTTCTTAATTAATAGAATTATCTATTTGTTTTTGTTTTTGTTTTTTGAGACAAGTTCTGGCTCTACAGCCCAGGCCGGAGTGAGTGGCACAATCTTGGCTCACTGCCATCCTAGGCTCAAGCCATCCTCCCACCTCAGTCTCCTGAGTAGCTAGAACTATAGGCATGCACCATTACAGCTGGCTAATTTTTGTATTTTTTGTAGAGAGGGGGTTTTGCCATGTTGCCTAGGCTGGTCTGGAACTCATGAGCTCAAGAAATCCACCTGTCTCGGCCTCCCCAAGTGCTGGGATTATAGCTGTGAGCCACCACGAGAATTTATTTTTTAGAGTTGTTTTATTATTTATTTATTTATTTGTGTGTGTGTGTGTGTGTGTGTGTGTGTTTCTTTTTTCTTTTTTTTTCTTTTTATTTTTTTGAGATCAACCCCTCATTCTGTTGCCCAGGCTGGAGTACAGTAGTATGATCTCGGCTCACTGCAACCTCCTCCACCTCCCGGGTTCAAGCAATTCTTGTGCCTCAGCCTCCTGAGTAGCTGAAACTACAGGTGTGAACCACCACACTCGGCTAATTTTTGTATTTTTAGTAGAGACGGGCTTTCGCCATGTTGGCCAGGCTGGTCTCAAACTCCTGACATCTGGGGATCCGCCTGCCTAGGCCTCCCAAAGTGCTGGGATTACAGGCGTGAGCCACTGCGCCCAGCCGTGTTTCCTTTTTCTAGAGAAGTTTTAGATTTACAGGAAACTGGCCAGGCACAGTGGCTCACGCCTGTAATCCCAGCACTTTGGGAGGCCGAGGCGGGCAGATCACCTGAGGTCAGGAGTTTGAGAGCCTGGCCAACGTGGCAAAAACCCATCTCTACTAAAAATACAAAACAAAAAAATTAGCTGGGCATGGTGGCAGGCACCTGTAATCCCAGCTACTCAGGAGGCTGAGGCAGGAGAATTGCTGGAACCCAGCAGGTGGAGGCTGCAGTGAGCCGAGATTGTGTCATTGCACTCCAGTCTGGGTGACAGAATGAGACTTGGTCCAAAAAGATTTACAGGAAACTGAGCAGATAGTAGAGTTCCCATATACCTCCTTTCCACTCCCTCCCTCACAGTTTCCCCTATTATTAATATTACATTCGTGTGGTACATTTGTACCACACTGATTAAACCAACATGGATATGTTATTATTAATCATAATTTGAATATATTATTATTATTAGTTAAAGTCCATAGTTTACATTAAGGTTCACTGTGTCATATAGCAACATGAGTTTTGAAAAAAATACAAAATGTTACATATCCACCACTACAGCATCACATAATATAGTTTCACTGCCCTAAAAATCCTCTTTTTATCCCTCCCCTTCTCTTCCCCTTGAACATCTGGCAGCCACTGATCTTTTTACTGTCTCTACAGTTTTGCTTTTTCCAGAAAGTCATGTATTTACAATCATACAATGGGAAGACTTTACAGACTGGCTTCTTTCAGAAAGCAATATGCATTTAAGTTTCCTCCGTATCTTTTTGTGGCTTGATAGCTCATTTATCACTGAATAACATTCTGTCGTGTGAATGTGCCACAGTTTGTTTATCCATTCACCTTTTGTAAGACATCTTGGCTGCTTCCAGGTTGGGGCAATTATGAATAAAGCTAGATAAATGTTCATGTGCAGGTTTTTATGTGGACATAAGTCTATTTGGTTCATTAGGGTATTTATTAAAGTAAATAAACTACTATTTACCCTAGTAAATACTCCCAGGTATTTACCTAAGACTGCAATTGCAGGATGGTGGGGTAATACTATTTTTAACTTTGTAAGAAACTGCCGAACTATCTTCCAAAGTGGCTGTACCTTTGTGCATTTCCACCAGCAATGAATGAGAGTTCTTGTTGTGTCATAGCCTTGCCAGCATTTGTTGTTGTTAGTTTTATGGATTTTAGCCATTCCAATAGGTGTGTAATGGTATCTCATTTTAAGTTATAATTCCCTAATGATATATGTGGTTTGGCACCTTTCTATATGCTTATTTGCCACTTGTATATTTTCTTTTGTGAGATGTCTCTTTCGACCTTTTACCCATTTTTAAATTGGGTTATTTTCTTATTGTTGAGGTTTTTTGGTGTTTTGCTTTTAGTTTTTTGAGACTGGGTCTTGCTTTGTCGCCCAGGGTAGAATGCAGTGGCATGATCATAGCTTACTGCAATCTTGTACTCCTGGGCTCAAGTGATCCACCTCAGGCTTCTGGATAGTTGGTGTAGCTTGGACTACAGGCATGTGCCACCATGCCTGGCTAATTTTTTTAAAATTTTTAAATTTTTTTAGAGACATGATCTTTCTCTGTTGACCAGACTGGTCGTGAACTCCTGGCCTTAAGCAATCCTCCCACCTTTGCCTCCCAAAATGCTGGGATTACAGGCATGAACCACCATTCCCAGTCTTATTGTTGAGTTTTAAGAGTACTTTGTCTTTGCAAATGTTTTTTCCCAGTTGTGGTTTGTCTTTACATTCTCCTAACAACATCTTTTATAGAGCAGGTAGCAATTTATCCTTTCATGGATCTAAAAATTTATCATCAAACTCAAGGTCACCCACATTTTCTCCTATGTTATCTTGAAGAAGTTTATGTTTTTGATTTTGCATTTAGGTTTATGATCCACTTTGAGTTAATTTTTGTGGAAGTTGTTTTGTTTGTTTTGAGATAGACCCTTGCTCTGTTTCCCAGGCTGGAGTGCAGTGGTGCGATCTCCGCTCACTGTAACCTCCGCCTCCCGGGTTCAAGGGGTTATCCTGCCTCAGCCCCCAAGTAGCTGGTACTACAGGCACATACCACCAAGCCCAGCTAATTTTTGAATTTTCAGTAGAGACAGGGTTTTGTCATGTTGGCCAGGCTGGTCTCAAACTCCTGACCTCAAGTGCTTCGCCTGCCTTAGCCTCTCAAAGTGTTGGGATTACAGGCGTGAGCCACCTCGCCTGGCTGGTTTTTGTCAAAGTTATAAAGTTAGTGTCTGGATGTCCTAGTCTCTTTGGGCTGCTATAACATAGACTGGATAGCTCATAAGCAACAGAAGTTTGTTTTTTGCAGTTCTTGAGGCTGGGAAGTCCAAGATCAAGGCACTAGCAAATCTGAAGTCTGGTGAAGGCGGACTTCCTGGTACATGTACTATCTTTTTGCTGTGTCCTCACATGGCAGTAGGGAGCAAAGGCATCTCTTTCAAAAGAGCATTAATTCATGCAGGCTTTACTCTCATGACCTAATCACCTCTCAAATGCCCCGCCTCCTAATACCATCACCTTGGGGGTTAGGATTTCAACATACTAATTTTGGGGGAACACAAATGTTCAAATCATAGTGTTCGATTCATTTTTTACATGTGGATGTCCAGTTGTTCTAGCATCACTTCTTTTTTTTTTTTTTTTTT
>NW_012102365.1:1751394-1753597 GCF_000951045.1 Mandrillus leucophaeus
TTTGTGTGGGTCTATTTCTGAGTTCTATATTCTGTTCCATTAATCTATTTGTCTATTCTTTCACCTATACCACATTCTCTTGATTATTGTAGCTTTTTTTTTTTTCTTTTTTTGAGACAGTCTCATTCTGTCACCCAGGCTGAAGTATAGTGACATGATCTCGGCTCACTGCAATCTCTGCCTCCTGGGTTCAAGCGATTCTCGTGCCTCAACTTCCGACGTAGCTGGGATTACGGGTGTGTGCTACCACACCCAGCTAATTTTTGTATTTTTAGTAGAGACAGGGTTTCGCCTTGTTGGCTAGGCTGATCTCCAACTCTTGATCTTAGGTGATCTGCCCACCTTGGCCTCCCAAAGTGATGGGATTATAGGCGTGAACCACCACACCCAGCCGATTATTGTAGCTTTATAGTAATCTGGAAGTTGGGTGGTGTCAGTTTTAAAATTTGAATTTCATTATTTCAATGTGTTCTACAAGCATACTGTGAATTTCTATTTATAACTCATCAAGTAGGTGGTGACATATGGTATACCCTATTTACAAGATATAAAAAGGTTAAATAACCTGCTCATCTAACAGGTTAACAGTCTTGGTTTTTCAGTGCCTTGATGCACTAACCTGCTCCCTGAGAGAGGAACCATGCTCTGTCTGTATTGTCAAGCAAGGTTAACAACTATTCCCCACTGCACATTAAAACACTGGAATTCTGTTGTTTCGGTTCGTTTGTTTATTTCTGAGACGGTGTCTTGTTCTGTCATCCAGGCTGGAGTACAGTGGTGCAACCTCAGCTCACTACAACCTTCACCTCCTGAGTTCAAGCGATTCTCCTGCTATTAGTCTCCCAAGTAGCTGGGACTATAGGTGTGTGCCACCAAACCCAGCTAATTTTTAAATTTTTAGTAGAGATGAGGTTTCACCATGTTGGCCAGGCTGTTCTCAAACTCCTGACCTCAAGTGATCCCCCTTCCTCAGCCTCCTAAAGTGCTGGGATTATAGGCGTGAGCCACCATGTCTGGCCCCTGGAATTCTATTTGATACGTCCTTTCTGAGTTTGACTAGCAGAAGTTATACCCCTGATTCATTTTATTTTGTTTTGTTTTGTTTTGTTTGGGTTTTTGCTATGTTGCCCAGACTGGTCTCGAACTCCTGGGCTCAAGCAATCCTCCTGCCTCGGCCTCCCAAAGTGTTGGGATTACAGGTGTGGGCCACTGTGCCTGACCTATCCCCCCTGATTTTGACTGACACAGTTGAGAGTCTGTCCATATGGAACTAGGTTAGAGCCACGGATTTGAGTTCTACCCAAAATTATCACCTTGAAATATTCTGTGGCAGATATTCCTGGTTGGCTAGCTCAAATCCATGCCTCAATTTCTTTTCCTTTGCCTTCTCTTGCCATATAGAGGCTAGAAATACTAAATAATTGCTTTCCAGACTTTTCCAGATCTACCTTGTAGATAGAGGTCATCACAAGACGTAGCCGTGGCAAGTGAGATATAAATAGAAATATGTTGGGGTCTTCTAAAAAGCTTTTGCTTTTTTGATAAAAAGCAGCTAGTGCCTCTCCCTTTCTCTTGTTCGTTTTGCCTTGAACACAGTTGAGATGCTTGGTGCTACAGCAGCCATTCTGTAACTATAGTGAAAAACTAAAACTTAGGATTCTGGAACAGAAAAAAGATAGAAATAAATTATGTTGAATGGCTGAACTAATTACAATAATCACTTCGGGACTTGCTGTGTGAGAAAACTCAACCTCGTATGTTTAAGCCACTGCTAGTCAGATTGCATGTTATTTGCAACTGAAAACAGTCTCAACGGATCTAACTATTCTAGTGGGGCCATCATTGCATAAACATCTTTGGAATGACTCCTGGAAATGCCACAGGATTTCTTGACATAGTCTCATGAATGTTTTCACTGGTGGCAATCTTTGCCTTTGTTGGCTGGATTGGAAGGAAATGGAGACGTTTAGCTTGGGAAACAGAAGGCTTAGTGGGGACATGAGAGTTTCATTGCCCGAAGTTATTTTTTATTTTAGAAACAGGGTCTCACTTTGTGACCTAGGCTGGGGTGCAGGGGCATGATCATAGCTCACTGTAACCTTGAACTCCTGGGTTCAAGGCATCCTCCTACATAGTTAGGACTACAGGCACATGCCACCATGCCCCATGCCTGGTTAATCTTTTAAAAAAGTATTTTCGGGCC
>NW_012102365.1:1753882-1758371 GCF_000951045.1 Mandrillus leucophaeus
GCCTGGGTGACAGAGCCAGACTCCGTCTCAAAAAAATAAATAAATAAAAATAAAAATAAATAAAAATAAAAAAGTATTTTCGGAGACGAGGTCTCTCTGTGTTGCCCAGATTGGTCTCAAACTCCTGGCCTCAAACTATCTTTCTGTCCAGGCCTCCCAAGTAGCTGGGATTACAGGTGTGAGCCACAATACACTAAAGGTTTTTGTTTTTTTTTTTTTGGAGAGACAGGCTCTCGCTGTGTTGCCCAGGCTGGCCTCAGAGTCCTGGGATCAAGCAATCCTCCTGCCTTAGCCTCCAAAAGTGCTAGAATTACAGGCATGAGTCACTGCACCCAGCCCTTGAAGCTTTATTAAGGGCAAAAGGGATCATCATGATTACCACTCCGGCTAATCCCCCCAAATTGTCCCAGACCTTTACAGTTTACACAAATATCACCTCATTTAATATATAAAACCTATGTTGCCACAGATAACAGAGTTGGGGCAAATAAGTGGAAGTTAAAACTTTATCATTAAGAAGAACTGTTTAATGATCAGAGTAGTTCCAACAAGAGAACATACTGCTGACGGGGTGAAGTGGCTTAACCTCTAATCCCAGCACTTTGAGAAGCTGAATCAGAAGGATTGCTTGAGGCCAGGAATTCAAGACCACCCTAGGCAAAAAAGTGAGATCCTGTATCTACAAAAACCATAAAATTTAATAAATGAAAATTTTAAAACATGTCACCTGTGAAACAGAGAACTTGTTTTCCTTGGAAAGGATGAGCAGAGAAGTGAAGGTACAGAGAAAGGAAGCTAATTAGGGCCCACTCAAATCTAAGGTTCAGACTCAAGTCTGGGGAGTAAGATTGGCTAATTTTGTTTTTGTTTTTGTTTTTCTTTTTCTTTTTTTTGAGACAGAGTCTCACACTGTGGCTGAGGCTGGAGTGCAGTGCGCGAACTTCTGCTCACCACAACCTCCTCCTCCCAGGTTCAAGTGATTCTCCTGCCTCAGCCTCCTGAGTAGCTGGGATTACAGGCATGCACCACCATGCCCAGCTAATTTCTTGTATTTTTAGTAGAGACGGGGTTTCACTATGTTGGCCAGTGTGGTCTTGAACTCCTGACCTTGTGATCTGCCCACCTTGGCCTCCCAAAGTGCTGGGATTACAGGCATGAGCCACCGCATTGGGCCTGGATTGGCTAATTCTTTCTTAGCCTAACTAAGTAAGGTTTTAGAGGAGGAACAGAGATGGGAGTAGGAGAGTGATTTCAAGTGGAAGGCACAGCTGGAACACAGGTACGGTATATGCCCAAGAGAAGTTTGGAAACTCTCAATGATTTGGACTAGAGTGTAGAGTTTGGGCTCTTGGTGATTTGTGACTCTAAGCAAGTTACTGAATTGTCCTAGGCCACAGTTTTCTCCTTGGTTAAACGAAGGAACTGACTGAAATCAGTGGATCTCTATCTTTTCTCATGGTGACTTAGATTGTACTCCCGAGACTCTTTGCAACCAGAAGTCCTAAATGAAATAAAAGGAGGTAATACTTCTTTGTTGTTACTGTGTTTTGTTTTGTTTTGTTTTGAGACAGAGTCTTGCTCTGTCATCCAGTCTGGAGTGCAGTGGCACAGATATCGGCTCACTGCAGCCTCCACCTCCCAGGTCTAAGCAATTCTCCTGCCTCAGCCTCCCGTGTAGCTGGGATTACAGGTGCACGCCACCATGCCCCACTAATTTTTGTATTTTTAGTAGAGACAGGGGTTTCGCCATGTTGGCCAGGTTGATCTCAAACTCCCGGCCTCAAGTGATCCTCCTGCCTTTGCCTCCCAAAGTGCTGGGATTACAGACGTGAGCCACTGCGCCCGGCCTGTTGTTTTTATTTAAACAATGAAATTCTTGTATGAGGCTGGGCATGGTGGCTCGCATCTGTAATCCCAGCACTTTGGGAGGCTGACGCAGGAGGATTGCTTGAGGTCAGGAGTTTAAGACCAGCTTGGGCAACATAGCAAGATCCCATCTCTAAAAAAAAAAAAGAAAAAATTAGCCAGGAGTGGTGGTGCATGCCTGTAGTCTCTGTTATTCAGGAAGCTGAGGTGGGTGGATTCTTGAGTCTAGGAGATTTCGGCTATAGGGAGCTATGAGCCTACCACTGCACTCCAGTCTAGGCCACAGAATGAGACAGTGTCTCAAAAAAAAAAAAAAAAAAAGGATGACGTTTTTGTATTTTAATAATTATCACAGTATAGAGATTATGGACCTTTAACTTTTAGTCAGGTTTAGTGCCTGTCAAGATGGATTTTTTTTTCTTCATTTAATTAAAAAAAATTTGTGGCCGGGTGTGGTGGCTCATGCCTGCAATCCCAGCACTTTGGGAGGTCAAGGCGGGAGGATCAGCTGAGGTCAGGAGTTCGAGACCAGCCTGGCCGACATGGTGAAACTCTGTCTCTACTAAAAATACAAAAATTAGCCAGGTATGGTGGCTTGTGCCTGTAGTGCCAGTTACTTGGGAGGCTGAAGCAGGAGAATTGCTTGAACCTGGGAGGCAGAGGTTGCAGTGAGCCGAGATCGCACCACTGCACTCCAGCCTGGGCAACAAGAGTGAAACTGCCTCCAGAAAAAACAAACAAACAAAAAATTGTAATGTTTAATTAGAAATTACTTCAAAAATTCAGAAATCTACAGATAATATAACCACCAAGATAATAGTTCTCTTTTTTCTAATCTTTTTTTTCTAATCTCTTTTTTTAAGAGATAAAATGATATAAATACAGCTAAAACCCCATCCTCACCTCTTTTCTTCCCCTTTCTTAGAAGTGAGTACACTTGCTGGTTGACTATGAGTTAGCCCTGCTCCACAAGCAGCAGTACTGTTTTGGGGGACTTGGGGGGTTTTTGTGAGATAGGGTCTCACTCCAGTTGCCCTGGCTGGACATGCCCTGCAGTGGCATGATCTGGGCTCACTGCAGCCTCAACCTCTCAGGCTCAGGTGATTCTTCCACCTCAGGCTCCCTAGTAGCTGAGACTACAGGTGTGCCACCACACCCGGTTAATTTTTTTTTTTTTTTTTTTTTAGTAGAGATGGGGTTTTGCCATGTTGCCCAGGCTGGTCTCAAACTCGTGAATTCAAGCAATCCACCCCGCCTCAGCCTCCCAAAGTGCTGGGATTACAGGCGTGAGCTACCCAGCCTGGCCAGAAGTAGTACTGTTTAAAAAAAAAAAAAAAAAAGGAAAAAAGAAGCACTCTCCCAAAATTGCTGTCTTTCCCATTTAACTTTTTGTACTTTTCTACATATATATCTATAAATATATGACATTTTTGTGTTAAATTTTACATAAGTGCCATACTGAATGTATTATCTTTAAACTTCCTTCCTTCACTCATTATGTTTTTAAGATTTATCTATGTCGATTACATGTAAATCATTATCTATGTCGATTACATGTAAATCATTTAATTGGTTGTATGGTACTCCATGGTATGACTAACCCAAGATTCATCCATTGATTCCCCTTACAGAAAGACAGGTTATTTCGACATTTTTGCTATTATAATACAGTTGGAAGGCGTATTCTTGCCAATGTCTCCTCGTGCACACATGCAATAGTTCCCCTAAGGTATCAGAAGTAGAATTGCCGGGTTGTAAAATATAAGTATCTTTAATTGTAGGTTGAACATGCCCACTTTTGCCTAGGAATCCAATTAGGAGATGAAAATGATGGTATCAGTGACTGCCTCTGCAGAGCTGGTGATCAGTTGAGGCATCATCTCATGCTCTTAGGAGAGGAAAAACAGCAACATTCACTGCCATAGCTTTGTTTGAATAATCCTTGTCTGTTTCCAAAAGCCAAATAAAAAAATATTGGAAATGGTCACTTAATTAAATATCTACTTAATACAATAATTGCTTCTAGAGTATCTTGGACACACGTGTATATAGCCTGTACTTGAATACTACCAGAAACAAACAACTTACAACCTCTCAAAGTAGTCCAGCTCTGTTGGTTAGAAAATTATTTTAGGCCAGGCATGGTGGCTCACACCTGTAATCCCAGCACTTTGTGAGGCTGAGGTGAGCAGATCACGAGGTCAGGAGTTCGAGATCAGCCTGGCCAACATAGTGAAACCCTGTCTCCACTAAAAATAATTAGCTGGGCAAGGTGGTGTGCACCTGTAATCCCAGCTACTCAGGAGGCTGAGGCAGGAGAATCGCTTGAACCTGGGAGGCGGAGGTTGTGGTGAGCCAAGATCTTGCCACTGCATTCCTACCTGGGTTGCAAAGTAAGACTCTGAAAAAAAAAAAAAAAAAGAAGAAAATTATTTCATAATCTGAAAACACCTGTGGCTGAGAAGTGTGTATCTGATTTTGAACTTAACCATCTTCTTTTTCTTTCTTCTCTTTCTTTTTTTTTTTTTTTTCTTTTTTCTGGACAGGGTCTCGTTCTGTGTACCAGGCTGGAGTGCAGTGGTGCCATCTTGGCTCACTGCAACCTCTGCTTCCCAGGCTTAAG
>NW_012102365.1:1758671-1759922 GCF_000951045.1 Mandrillus leucophaeus
CATGAGCTACACCCAGACCAGCCACCATGCCCACCCTAATTTTTTTTTTTTAAGATGAAGTCTTGCTCTATTGCCCAGGCTGGAGTGCAGTGGCATGATCTTGGCTCACCACAACCTCTGCCTCCCAGGTTCAAGCGATTCTCCTGCCTCAGCCTCCCAAGTAGCTGGGACTACAGGCAAATGCCACCATGCCCAGCTAATTTTTTTATTTTTAGTAGAGACGGGGTTTCACTATGTTGGCCAGGCTGGTCTCGAACTCCTGATCTGGTGATCTGCCTGCTTTGGCCTCCCAAAGTGCTGGGATTACAGGTGTGAGCCACCGCGCCTGGCCAATGTTTATATTTTTTGTAGAGACAGGGTTTTGCCGTATTGCCCAGGCTGGTCTGGAACCAAAAGGTTGGGATTACAGGCGTGAGCCTCCGTGCCTAGCCGAGTCTCTGTTTCTTCTAGGTACAATGGGAGTAAGAATCATACCTAACTCACAACGTGGTTGGAAGAATCAAATGAGTTAGTGGGTGTTAATGTATATAAATGTGTGTGTGTACACATATGTATAGATTTACGTATAAGTCTCTGCTATATGGAGAGAGAGGAAGAAAGAGAGAAACTCAAGGAAGCGTAAGAGTACGAGTGAGTACCTACTAGAAAATGATAAATAGTAACTGCAGTTGTTAATAGTCTTCTTCCTAGTGGAGCGAGGTGGCTCATGCCTGTAATCCCAGCACTTTGGGAGGCCAAGGCAGGTGGATCACCTGAGGTCAGAAGTTCGAGACCAGCCTGACCAATTATGGTGAAACCCCATCTCTACTAAAAATACAAAAATTAGCTGGGCATCGTGGTGCGCACCTGTAGTCCCAGCTACTCGGGAGGTTGAGACAGGAGAATCGCTTGAACCCAGGAGGGGGAGGTTGCAGTGAGCCAAGATTGCACTATTGTACTCCAACCTGGGCGACAGAGCAAGTCCATCTCAAAAAAAATAGTCTTCTTCCTGTCATCAGTCTCTACCAACAAAAGTTCATTCTGACAACAAATGTTTACTGAGTTTCTGCTATGTGCCATAGACTGTGCTAGGCGTCACAGAAACATCACCCACTCTTCTCTGTCGGTATATCTAAGATCCTCTGTGACCTTGCCAGCATTAAACAAGAGTTTAAAATGGGGGTTCTCTGCCACAAAAAACAGGATGCTAAAACGATTTAAAAATGGGGGTTCTGGATTTGAATAGTCTAGGCTTTTTTTTTTTTTTTTTTT
>NW_012102365.1:1765207-1766461 GCF_000951045.1 Mandrillus leucophaeus
TGGTCTCGATCTCCTGACCTCGTGATCCGCCCATCTCGGCCTCCCAAAGTGCTGGGATTACAGGCTTGAGCCACCACGCCCGGCCCAAAGTCTATGATTTTTTATATTCAGTGGAACAGCTGTGGGGGAGAGGTCGGGGGAATGACCCACAGCATTTTTTAGGAGAAAGGCATAAAAGACTTTGTGAGCTGATGTCACAAGGGTAGGTTCTTACTCCTCTAAATGGGGAGAAATCTCCCTTGGGGATAAATCACCAGCAACTAGAATACTACCTTTGTCTCTGGGAGTATTCAGGTATTCACAGAAAAATTTATACTCATGATGTGAGCAGAAGTGGAAAAAAGAAACAAGCTACATACGGAGTGGTAAACACTATAAATGCCAAATACATATATTCAGTCCTTACTGAGAGCGGGTGCTGTCTGGTTTTCACAGGAAAGACAGGCAGTGTTCAGAGGCTCAGACTCTGGAGTCAGGCAGATCTGGGTCTAATTCCCAATTTGCCAACTTATCAGGACCCCGGGGGCAAGTTGCTTTTAGCCTTTCTGCTTCAGCTTCTTTCCTTTTCTGCAAAACACAGACAGCAATAGTACCTAGCTAAGGGACTGTACCCAATCCAGTGCAAATAAAAGTGAATTATTGTATCTGACAAATGGCACCCTATGGGTGAGTGACAAGTTTCCCTTGTTAGAAGGTGATGACACTTGTCTTCCCTTTCTGACTTGAAGTTTCATGGGTGGGGCCTGGTCTCTGCCTTAAGAAGATAGGCTTAGTACCACCCTTGTCACCTTGGGAACTTTCTTAATAAAGAGGAGGGTGTCTCCTCCATCAGCCCTGGGACTCCACAAGGCTGGAACTGCGTCTCTTCCTCAGAGATGGGAGCAGCAGTGACTCGGCGAGGGTCAGATGGACCTAGTCGCTCCCATCACCCCGAGGCACCCAGAGTGTGTGTGGCTGACTCCTCTCCAGGCTACTCAGCGTAAGACCGATTCTCTTTCATCCTCTTCCTTAAGACCCAGGAGACGCGAGTGAGGACTGTGCCACTTCAGCAGTCCCCCAGAGCAGGAAGGAGTGGGCTGAGGCTCGGTTCTGGAGAGCCCTCGGGGCCCTAGCCTGAGAGGTCTCACAATTCCAGGGCTCAGAGTAAGTCTAAGGAGCTCTTAAGGGGCTGTGCGGGGGCCTGCGGGCCAGTGGGCGAGCGTGTGAGCGGGTGTCCCAGAAGCAGTGTGAGGAGCGTTTTACCCGGTGGTGGGG
>NW_012102365.1:1767481-1772029 GCF_000951045.1 Mandrillus leucophaeus
GGGGTGGGGGCTGAGGGTTTGGTCGGGACGCAGGGGGAGGCTGTGGGAGTCCAGGGGGCTCTGCGGAGGGAGAGGTGGAAGTCATTCCATCACGGGACTTTTTTGCGGAGTTTTTGTTTGACATCTGATCTGGCGCCGGAGTCAGGAAGAAGGGGCAGGTGTAAGTGCCGGGAGGGCAACGCCGACCTGACCTGCTCTTAGTTTCTCGCTCGCTCTCTCTGTTTCTCTCTCTCTGTCTCTCTCTCTCTCTCTCTGTGTGTGTGTGTGTGTGTGTGTGTGTGTCCACCGCAGATGCCTTCAGTGGCCCATCCTGGCACCAAACTGAACTCTGCCAAGGTGCTTCCACCAGGCGACTGTAGCACCCCGTATACAAAGGGCCTCTGCTTGGGAATGGGCCATTCAGTACCCACTTCAAAGGGTAAATAGGAAGTGAGGAGATAGAAGAGAGACTGCGAACCAGCAGGATCCACTTCTTGCACTGAAAGCCGCAGTGGGACGCCCCCTTGCCAGCCTGGTTGACTTTGCTTGGTGCCTTGGGCTCTCTCTCCTCTGCGGGTGTACTCCCAGGGTTTCTAGAGGAGAGGTACAGGGGCCTGTGAGTAATGTCTAACAGCCGAATTTGACTGTTTTCCCCAAAGTTCTTTTCTTCTGTGACTTTCTTTAACCTCCTGAAGTACTGGTAGAGCAACGTTACGGTTTTTCTCTCAAGTTGGTGATTTTAGGAGCCTGGTGGGGTGGCTGAAGCTTCCCCATTCATTCCAAGGATGGGGTAGATGATCTGGGTAAAGTGGCAGTGAAGCCTTCCCTTTCTAACAAAGCCTGAAACCGTTTTGAGAAGAAAACTTTTTGAGGGCAGCTTCTGATTCAAAGACATTATGAAATCCCCACCTAGGACACCGGTATGCCCAGTAGTCCCTACTAAGCTTTTCTGTGTCTTTTACAGTCGTTAAGTGGCCAGCTTCTGCTCACTGTACTGAAGGAACTACTTAATGCTATTTCTGTCTTGAGTTCTGGCTTATTCTTCCTTGTGATTCTTATATCTTTAGCGGGATTGAATTGAATTTTTGCTGTTGAGTGTAATAGCCAGATCCTCTATAACAGACCAGGGAGTAACCGTGGAGCTCCTTTGGGCCGAGTCTGAGACTTACTGAGATTTCTTCATTGTAGGTTGTTGTATTTCACTGGCAGGTAGGAAATGACCTTTTCTGTCATAGTTTGTGATCATGCTGCTTAAAGTCTGGAGTCCTGCTCTCCTTTCCTTTTTTGACCTATGTGGGAGCACTTCTGTTCGAGTCTTATCTCAGTTTGAAGGAACAGTGCTTTTGGATCAACTCTGCAGAATAATTGAGCAGTAGTCCATATTTCTGCCTGGGACACCTTCTCTGAGGGCCATGAGGGAAAGAGAGAACACGTGTAAAGATTATGATGACGAAGCTAACGACTATTTACCAGTTTCATACAATTGGCAGTTTTTTTTTTAGCTGGAAGGAGTTCAGTATTGACTCATTGGGCATCTTATGTAGGGTGTTTTTGCACACCTAGACTTTAGGATTTGGAAAGACAACTGAAAATCATGAAGCCCACTGCCAAACATTTGTGGATCTTGAGGGGCCAACTGCTAAGGAAGATCTAGACTATGACGTGTTCTTTAATTATTTTTATTTTTTGAGATGGAGTCTTGCTCTGTCGCCCAGGCTGAAGTGCAGTGGCACGATCTCGCTCACTGCAACCTCCACCTCCTGGGTTCAAGCAATTCTCTGCCTCAGCCTCCCAAGTAGCTGGGATTGCAGGTGTCTGCCACCATGCCCGGCTAATTTTTGTATTTTTAGTAGAGACGGAGTTTCACCATCTTGGCCAGGCTGGTCTTGAACTCCTGACCTCGTGATCCACCCACCTCGGCCTCCCAGAGTGCTGGGATTACAGGTGTGAGCCACCGCGCCTGGCCTCTCCTTATATTTTTATTTTTTGAGATGGAGTCTCACTCTGTTGCCCAGGCTGGTCTCAAACTCCTGAGCTCAAGGGATTCTTGTGCCTCTTCCTCCCTGGTAGCTGGGACTACAGACACGGCCACCATGACCACTCTCTTCTCTCATTTTAAGTTAAGGAATGTTGCTGACATATGCAGTTCTGAGTCTCAGAGAGGAAGTCAAACAGAACATGTAATCTGGTAATACTTGTGTTTTCTTTGGGTCATTGGTTTAGTTATCTGTTCTGTTTCCTTTCTTCTTTCTGCCTCACCTTTCCAGATGGTCCACTGCATCTTTAGGCTGCCATTGCAGATTGCTGGGCCCACAAAACCCTTAGGTTGTACTTTCTTAGCTATCATCTCTTCAAAAGCCAAAGTTCTGGCAATTGCTATTAGAAACCAGTTCCTGGCTGGGCGCAGTGGCTCATGCCTGTAATCCCAGCACTTTGGGAGGCTGAGGTGGGTGGATCATGAGGTCAGGAGATCAAGACCATCCTTGTTAACACAGTGAAACCCCATCTCTACTAAAAATACAAAAAAATTAGCTGGCCGTGGTGGCACGCGCCTGTAGTCCCAGCTACTCAGGAGCTAACGCTGGAGAATCGCTTGAACCCAGGAGGTAGAGGTCGCGGTGAGCTGTGATCATGCCATTGCACTCCAGCCTGGGCAACAAGAGTGAAACTCCGTCTCAAAAAAAAAAAAAGAAAAAAAGAAAGAAACCGGTTCCTTGGTGTGGTTAATTTACTTTGAGAGGTATTTACCAGTTGGGATATGTCCTAAAAAGTGACTGACATTTTATTCAGGGCCTGGTATATCTTGGGCTCAGTGCCAGCTAGTATTTTTACTTTATCCAGTGTAACCTTCATGACTGTCCTGTGAAGTGAGAATCATTTTCCCTATTATACCTATGAAGAAACAGATTCAGAGAGATTAAGTAATTTGCTTAAGGTCACATAGCAAGTAAGAGGAAGGATTGGAATTCAAACCCAGGTCTGTCTGCTCTGTGATACTGAATTGCCTCTGGGACTGTGACACATGAGGAAGAACTGAAAAGACCAAGGCTAAGAGCCTGGGGGAACATGATACTTCATTCAAATACCTGAAGAATTGTCATGGGGAAAAGAAACTGGATGTTCTCTGTGATTCTAGAAGGCATCTCAGGATTAAATGACATAATTTCCAAGAGGGTAGACTTTGGTTTAATAGGAGATAATGTAGCTTTCTAAAAACAAAATGGGCTGCCTTGTGAAGGAGTGAGTTACCCATCATTGCAGGTATTCAAGCAGAGAGTTTGCCACATTTTATTTATTTATTTATTTATTTTTTGAGACAGCGTCTCACTTCGTCATCCAGGCTGGAGTGCAGTGGCATGATCTTGGCTCACTGCAACCTCTGCCTCCTAGATTCAAGCGATTCTCACGCCTCAGCCTCCCGAGTAGCTGGAATTACAGGCATGTACCGCCACATCCAGCAAATTTTTGTGTTTTTGTAGAGGGTTTCACCATGTTACCCAGACTGATCTTGAACTCCTGACCTTAGGTGATCCGCCCGCCTCAGCCTCCCGAAGTGCTGGGATTACAGGCGTGAGCCACTGCGCCCAGCCCCGGCTAATTTTTTTGTATTTTTAGTAGAGACAGGGTTTTGCCATGTTGCCCAGACTGGTCTCAAACTCCTGAGTTCCACCTGCCTCGGTCTCCCAAAGTGCTGGAATTACAGGCATGAGCCACCGCTCCTGGCTTTTTGAGACAGGGTCTTCTTACTCTGTTGCCCAGGTGGGACTGTTACAGTAGTGCAGTCTTAGCTCACTGCAACCTCTGCCTCCTGGGCTCAAGTGATCCCCCTGCCTCAGCCTCGCGAGTAGATGGGAATACAGGTGTGTGCCATCACACCTGGCTAATTTTTTAATTTTTTTGTAGAGATGGGGTTTCACTATGTTGTTTAGGCTGGTCTCAAACTCCTGGACTCAAGAAATCCGCTCACCTAGACCTCCCAAAGTGCTGGGATTACAGGTATGAGCCACCATGCCAAGCCATGTTAAGTTTTACAGATCAAACAGACAGGGAGGCTGGGCATGGTGGCTTAAACCTATAATCCCAGGACCTTGGTAGGCTGAGGTAGGCAGACTGCTTGAGCAGTCTCAAGCAGTCAGGTGTGGTGGCATGTGCTTGTATTCCCATCTACCTGGGAATCTGAGGTGGGAGGATCACTTGAGTGCAGGAGGCAGAGGTTGCAGTGAGCCAAGACTGTGCTACTGAACTCCAGCATGGGAAACAGAGACCCTGTCTCACACACACACACAAAAAAAGCCGGGTGCGTGGTGGCTTATGCCTGTAATCCTAGCACTTTGGGAAGCCGAGGTGGGCAGAGCTCAGGAGTTGGAGACCAGCCTGGGCAACATGGCAAAACCTGTCTCTACTGAAAATACAAAAAATTAGCCAGCCGTGGTGGCACAAACCTGTATTCCCAGCTACTTGGGAGGCTGAATCGTGAGAATTGCTTGAACATGGGAGGCGGAGGTTGCAGTGAGCCAAGATCATGTGCACTCCAGCCTGGGGGACAGAGTGAGACTCTGTCTCAAAAAA
>NW_012102365.1:1772869-1775044 GCF_000951045.1 Mandrillus leucophaeus
CCCAGGAGGTGGAGCTTGCAGTGAGCTGAGATCCGGCCACTGCACTCCAGCCTGGGCGACAGAGTGAGACTCCGTCTCAAAAATAAATAAATAAAATAAAATAAAATGAGGCTTATTGTAGTACCTACTTTGTAGTGGGTTTCTGAGAACTAAATGATGAAATATATCCTTTTTACTAGACCTCACTGATTGCCCTCAAGAGCCAGGTCTTGGATGTAAAGGGGTACCACTTAGTCGGCTTCTTCTGGGTAAATTCAGGTCTGCATGTAACCCTGAGAGTTCTGGGGCCCATGTGCTATTAAGTAATAGCTGCTGACTCCTTGAAGGCCTTTTTAGCATTGATGACTAATACCTTAAAAACTTTTAAGCCTGGGCTGGGCACGGTGGCTCACACCTGTAATCCAGAACTTTGGGAGGCTGAAGTGGGTGGATCCCAAGGTCAGGAGTTTGAGACCAGTCTGGCCAAGATGGTGAAACCTGGTCTCTACTAAAAGTACAAAAATTAGCCTGGCGTGGTGGCAGGTGCCTGTAATCCCAGCTACTTGGGAGGCTGAGGCAGGAGATCGCATGAACTCAGAAGGTGGAGGTTGCAGTGAGCTGAGATCGCAAGACTGTACTCCAGCCTGGGCAACAGAGTGAGACTCCATCTCAAAAAAACAAAACAAAACAAACTTTAAGCCTGAATAAGGGGAGGATGCTGTCAAAAGGCCAGAGTGTATAGGAGGCAGTGTCATAGGCAAAGAAAATTCTCAGCTACTACTGCAGAACCAGATTTGAGGGTCACCGTTGGCATTTTTGTGTTTATTATCTTCTTTTAGGATACAAGGTCACAACTGCTAGAGCTGTGACAGAGCTCAGTGCCAAGAATAATGACCCTTAATCCTCCCTGTAGCCATCTGGGGAGGTATTAACCCCATTTTCTTGGGGGTGGGGTGGGGAACAGGATCAGACCTTGCCCAGGGAGCTCTCCAGAGGCTGTTGAGGGCAGTGTTTGGATCAGGACTTCTGTACAATTCTGTGCTTATTCATGACCCCCAAATTCTATAAAACTGCTTATCCCTGAATCTCTTAGGGAGCCTTCCTGAGAATGGGAGCTAGGCCTTCCTGGTCAGGGAGCTTCATCAGTTGAGGCTCGAGTGTTTGGGTGCTGATGGCCTACCTGGTTCCCTTTTCAGTCACATCTGGATGTAACACAACTGTCACTGAGTTAGAAGGGAAACATTTCTAAATTGAATGGTTTAATTTTCCTTGACTTTGCAGCTAGTAGTAGAGTTAGAGGATGAAACTCCAGAGCCTTCTCTACAAGAGATATTTTGAATTGTGGCAGGAGTTGTCAGGATGAAAGTTAAAGCAAAATCCAAGACTGCAGATGCTCTTAAATAGTGAGAGAGTATAGCATTATCAAAATATGCTTCCTTTTCTCTGTTTCCTTCCACTATCTTAAGGTAATTGTGGGGCCTAAGAGCAGACAGGAAAATTAGCTATGATCACTGGAAAACAAAGTTCTGAAAACATCCAGGAAAAATTTTCACACAGCTCAAACAAGTGGCTGGGTGTGTTGCTTCACACTGTTTTTTTGTTTGTTTGTTCGTTTGTTTTTTTGAGCGTCTCGCTCTATCACCCAAGGTGGAGTGCAGTGGTACAATCTCGGCTCACTGCAGCCTCAGCCTCCTGGGTTCAAGTGATTCTCTTGCCTCAGCCTCCTGAGTAGCTAGGATTACAGGCGTGTGCCATCACACCTGGCTAATTTTTGCATTTTTAGTTGAGATGGCGTTTTACCATGTTGGCCAGGCTGCTCTCAAACTCCTGACCTCAAGTGATCCTCCTGCCTTGGCCTCCCAAAGTGTTGGGATTATGGGCATGAGCCACTGTGCCTGGCCAGATGGCTCACACTTGTACCCCAGCACTTTGGGAGGGCGAGATGGGAGGATTGTTTGAGGCCTGGACTTTGAGAACAGCCTGGGCAAAATGGTGAGACCCCCATCTCTACAAATAAAAATAACCCAGGCATGGCAATTTGTGCCTGTAATCCTAGCTACTCAAGAGGCTGAGGCAGGAGGATCCCTTAAGCCTAGGAGGTCAAAGTTGCAGTAAACTGTGATAGTGCTACATTCCATTCCAGCCTGGGGAACAGAGCTAGACGCTGTCTCTCTCTCTCTCTCTCTCTCTCTCTCT
>NW_012102365.1:1776704-1778644 GCF_000951045.1 Mandrillus leucophaeus
TTTTTTTTTTTTTAAATTAAAAAGATGAAGAGACATAGGAAATGTAGAAAAGAAAAAAAATTTTTTTTTAAAGAAATGTCAAGTCAGGCAGAAAATAGGTGACAGAGCTGGGATTTGAACCTAAGATCTGTTAGGTCCACAGCTACACTCTTCATTTTATTATGCTCTTTGTTTTGTTTTGTTTTGTTTTTGAGACAGCGCCTCACTTTGTCACACAGGCTGGAGTGCAGAGGCACAATCATAGCTCAGTATAACCTTAAACTCCTGGGCTCAAGCAGTCCTCCCTCCTCCCTCCTGCCTCAGCCTTCCTAGTAGCTAGGACTGCAGGAGTGTGCCACCGTGCCTGGCTAATTTTTTTTTTTTAATTTTTTGTAGACACAGGGTCTTACTCTGTTGCCCAGACTGCTCTCGACCTCCTGGCCTTCAAGTGATCCTCCTGCCTTGGCCTCCCAAAGCACTGAGATTACAGGCATGAGCTACCACACCTGGCCTTATGCTATTTCCAATGACCTTTATGCATTGAAAGTGAAGTTCAGTCCTCACTTCGTTGCATCTTTCATCTTTTTTGTAGGATTGCTCCGATAGAACCACTATAAATAGAGTGAAAGGAAACTTGCATACATCTTTGCATAATTCAGAATGTTGAAAGGGGGTCAGTTGTCACCCTGGTTGGGGGCACGTCCCTGCTATGGGAGGTAGCATGTCCAGAGAAAAGAGAATACAGATGTTTTAGGTTCCATCTCTGGTTTGCTGCTAACCAGTAGTGTCTACTTAAAATCGCAGGATAGTGTCATTGGAAGAGGTTTTGTAGCTTATTTCAGAGTCCACCTCTCATTTTACAAATGGCAGAATAGACTGAGAGAGCAAAATGCCTCACTCGGTCATACAGCCAGATAAAGGCAGAGGCTGGCCTGGAGCACAAGACCCTAGATCTCCCAATCCAGTGCTTCTTCCTCAGTACCATATAGTGTTCTGCTTCAGTTCTCCCTTATTCAATGGGGATTATTATTGTACATGAATATTCATAGCAGCGTTATATTAGCTTTCTACCTTCCTCAAAGGATTGTTGCAAAGTTCAAATTAAACGTTTGAACAAAAGTACTTTGATAGCTATAAAACATTGTATGTATGCAAGGTAGTCATGCCATTATTCATTCAGCAAATATTTATTGGTGCCTACTAAGCTTACATCACTCCTGGAAGACCGGGGGAATCAATGGATGAATCGGATGAAGAGCAGGCCCTCAGCATGCTTTTAATCTTCTTAGAAAGAGAAGCCACGTAAATAACCATAGCTCAAGGTAGGAGACAGATGAAGGAAAGGCTAAGAATGAAATTTTCTTTTCATAGCCTGTGATTTTGAGGTAGAGAAAAGTGGTTTTTGTTTTGTTTTGTTTTTTGTTTTGCTTTTTTGATGGAGTCTTGCCCTGTCACCCAGGGTGGAGTGCAATGGTGCGATCTTAGCTCACTGCAACCTCCACCTCCTGGGTTCAGAAGATTCTCCTGTCTCAGCTTCATGCATAACTGGGATTACAGGTGCCTGCCGCCATGCCCAGCTAATTTTTGTATTTTTAGTAGAGACGAGCTTTCACCACATTGGCCAGGCTGGTCTCGAACTCCTGACCTCGTGATCCACCCACGTTGGCCTCCCAAAGTGCTGGGATTACAGGCATGAGCCACTGTGCCCAGCCAAGAAAGGGTTTTAAGGTATTTCTTCTTTATTGACATATAATTCACGTACCATAAAATCTTTTTTTTTTTTTGAGACGGAGTCTCACTTTGTTGACCAGGCTGGGGTGCAATGGCACGATCTCGGCTCACTGCAAGTTCTGCCTTCCGGGTTCACACTATTCTCCTGCCTCAGCCTCCCCAGTAGCTGGGACTACAGGCTCCCGCCACCATGCCCGGCTAATTTTTTGTATTTTTAGTAGAGATGGGGT
>NW_012102365.1:1780404-1782251 GCF_000951045.1 Mandrillus leucophaeus
AGTGCTACATTCCATTCCAGCCTGGGGAACAGAGCTAGACGCTGTCTCTCTCTCTCTCTCTCTCTCTCTCTCTCTTTTTTTTTTTTTTTTTTTTTAAAGAGATGGAGATGGAGTTTCGCTCTTGTTGCCCAGGTTGGAATGCAATGGTGCGATCTCGGCTCACTGCAACCTCTGCCTCCCGGGTTCAAGTAATTCTCCTGCCTCAGCCTCCCAAGTAGCTGGGATTACAGGCGTGCACCACCATGCCCGGCTAATTTTTTGTATTTAGTAGAGACAGGGTTTCACCATGTTGGTCAGACTGGCCTTGAACTTCTGACCTCAGGTGATTTACCCACCTCGGCCTCCCAAAGTGCTGGGATTACAGGCATGAACCACCGCACCGAGGTGACCCTGTCTCTTAAAAGCTCAAACAGCAATACAGAGCCTGCTGGGTGGGGGAGGAGACATCAAGGTGAGTTTTAATCTAAAACTTCCCAGAAAGTGAAGCATTGCTTAGAAGCATCTCTCTTCTACAGAGAAAACTTCAATTAGTCCTACATGGGATTATTTAAGCCAGGAGCCTCAAAGATGGCTAAGAAGTTTCCTAAAGATGCTTTGGTGATGAGTCTATTCTACCAGCCAGACCTTTCCCAGAAACTGTCCTTGTGCCAACTTAGTCCATGACCCTGAAATGGCACTCTTTAAATTTGTGTTTGAGATCAACAGAGTCAAGGCAGCTTAACCCTAAGGAATGGTAAGAGACATAGTTTCAGCAGCTTCCTGAAATTGTGTGGATACTGATATTACAGGTGTGAGCCACTGCTCCCTGGCCAGTGATTTTTTTTTTTTTTTTTTTGAGACAATGTCTCACTCTGTTGCCCAGGCTGAAGTGCAGTGGCATGATCTCGACCTTGGCTCACTGCACCCTCCACCTCCCAAGTTCAAGTGATTCTCCTGCCTCAGCCTCCCACGCAGTTGGGATTATAGGCGCCTGCCACCGTGCCCGGCTAATTTTTGTATTTTTAGTAGAGACGGGGTTTCACCATGTTGGCCAGGCTGGTCTGGAACTCCTAACCTCAACGATATGCTCGCCTTGGCCTCCCAAAGTGCTGGATTACAGGTGTGAGCCACCACGCCCGGCCAAGTAATTATTTTTTAGTGGCCATTGGCCTGGCCCCTGGAGTCAGACTGTATAGATTGACTCTCTGTCTAAGAACTGTGTAACTTTGGCAACTTTACTTTTCTGTGCCTCAGATCCTGCATCTGTAAGATGAGGCTACTAACAATAGCACCTGTCTCATAGGATTTTTATGAGGAGTCTATGAGATGACACTTGTAAAATGTTAGAATATTCAATAAATATTATTTAATAGGATCACTATCAGGCATTTTACATGCAAGTGCTTCTGTTCCTCCTCACCCTGCAGAGGTAGGTATTATCAGATTAGGAAACTGAGGTTTAGAAATGTCAAATCAGGATCTGGCACAGTGACTCACGTCTGTAATCCCAACACTTTGGGAGGCTGAGATGGGCAGATCGCTTGAGCCCAGGAGTTCGAGACCAGCCTGGGCAGCATGGTGAAACCCCATCTCTACAAAAACAAATGCAAAAATTAGCCAGATGTGGTGGCGCATGCCTGTGGTCCCAGCTACTTGGGAGGGGAGGATCTCTTGGGCCCAGGAGGCAGAGGTTGCAGTGAGCTGAGATCATGCTACCACACTCCAGGCTGGGTGACAGAGCCAGACCCTGTCTCAAAACAAATAAATTTTTTTTTTTTTTAAATTAAAAAGATGAAGAGACATAGGAAATGTAGAAAAGAAAAAAAATTTTTTTTTAAAGAAATGTCAAGTCAGGCAGAAAATAGGTG
>NW_012102365.1:1786628-1787019 GCF_000951045.1 Mandrillus leucophaeus
AGGGTCTCACTCTGTCGCCTAGCCTGGAGTTCAGTGCCACAAACATAGCTCACTGCAGCCTAAAACTCCTGGGCCTAAGTAATCCTCCTGCCTTGGCCTCCCAAAGTGCTAGGATTACAGACATGAGCCACCGCATCCAGCCTGTTTCTGCAGTATTTATTTATTTATTTATTTATTTATTTATTTATTTAGAGACTGTCTCCCTCTGTTGCCCAGGCTGGAGTGCAGTGGCACGATCTCTGCTCACTGCAACCCCTGCCTCCTGGGTTTAAGCGATTCTTCTGCCCCAGCCTCTTGAGTAGCTGGGATTACAGGCGCCTGCCACCATGCATGCCAGCTAATTTTTGTATTTTTAGTATAGATGAGGTTTCAACATGTTGGCCAGGTTGGT
>NW_012102365.1:1788302-1789796 GCF_000951045.1 Mandrillus leucophaeus
GTCTCAGCTCACTGCAACCTCTGCCTCCCGGGTTCAAGTGATTCTCCTGCTTCAGCCTCCCGAGTAGCTGGAATTATAGGCGCCTGCCACCATGCCTGCCTAATTTTGTATTTTTAGTAGAGATGGGGTTTTTCCACATTGGCCAGGCTGGTCTTGAACTCCTGACCTCAGGTGATCCTCCCGCCTCGGCCTCCCAAAGTGCTGGGATTATAGGCGTGAGCCACCGCGCCTGGCCTGTACCACATCTTCTTTATCCCATCTGCCACTGATGAGCATTTAGGTTGATTCCATGTCTTGGCTATTGTGAATAGTGCCACAATGAACATACTGCACAGTGCATGTGTCTTTATGGTGAAACGATTTATATTCCTTTGGGTATATACCCAGTAATAGGATTGCTGGGGCAAATGGTAGTTCCGTTTTTAGCTCTTTGAGGAATCCTCACACTACTTTCCACAATGGTTGAACTAATTTACACTCCCACTAACAGTATAAAAGTGTTGCCTTTTCTCTGCAACCTCGCCAGGTTATTTTTTGACTTTTTGATAATAGCCATCCTGACTAGTATGAGATGGTATCTCATTGTGGTTTTGACTTGCATTTCTCTAATGATCAGTGATACTGAGCTTTTTTTCATATGCTTGTTGGCTGCATGTATGTCTTCTTTTGAAAAGTGTCTGTTCATGTCCTTTGCCCACTTAATGGGATTGCTTTATTCTTATAAATTTAAGTTCCTTATAGATGCTGGATATTAGACCTTTGTCAGATGCTTAGTTTGCAAATATTTTCTCCCATTCTCTAGGTTATTTGTTAATGATACACTTTAAAATGATTAATTTCATCTTATGTGAATTTCACTTAAAAATTTTCTTTTTTTTTTTTTTTTTTTGATTCAGAGTCTTGCCCTGTCACCCAGGCTGGAGTGTGGTGGTGTGATCTTGGGTCACTATAGCCGAAACCTCCTGGGCTCAAGCGTTCCTCCCACCTCAACCTCCCAAGTAGCTCGGACTGTAGGTGCGCCACCAAACCCAGCTAATTTTTTAACTTTTCATAGAGACAGGGTTTCACCATGTTTCCCAGCTGGTCCCAAACTCCTGGGCTCAAGCAATCTTCCCACGTTGGTCTCCCAAAGTGCTGGGATTACAGACTTGAGCCACTGCACCGAGCCTTAAATTTTTTAAAAAGAAACCATATCCTGGCCGGGCTCAGTGGCTCACACCTGTAATTCCACCACTTTTGGGAGGCTGAGGCAGGCAGATCATTGAGGCCAGTAGCTCAAGACAAGCTTAGCTAACATGGCGAAACCCCATCTCTACTAAAAATACGAAAAATTAACCGAGTGTGGTGGCGCATGCCTGTAATCTCAGGTACTCCGGAGGCTGAGGCATGAGAATCCCTTGAACCTGAGAGGCAAAGGCTGTAGTGAGCCAAGATGACACCACTGCACTCCAGCCTGGGCAACAGAGTGAAACTCTCTCTCTCAAAAAAAAAAAA
>NW_012102365.1:1789846-1792276 GCF_000951045.1 Mandrillus leucophaeus
AAAAAAAAAAAAAAAACCATATCCTTTAGCTGTCACTTCTCTATCCCCCAATTCCCTTCAGCCCTAAGCAACCATTAATCTACTTCCTATTTCTATTCTATTTTGTTCTACTTTATATAAATGGAATTATGCAATATGTAGGCTTCTTTCACTTGACATAATGTTTTCAGAGTTCATCTATGTTGTAGCATGTATCAGTACTTCTTTCCTTCTTATGGCCAAATAACATTCCATTGTATGGATATGCCACATTTTATTTATCTGTTTATCAATTGATGGATGTTTCCACCTTTTGGCTATTATGAATAATGCTGCTCTAAACTTTTTTTTTTTTTTGAGACTGAATCTCTGTCTCACTAAGGCTGGAGTGGCATTATCATAACTCATTGTAACTTCAAACTCCTGGATTCAAGCAATCCTCCTGCCTCAGCCTCCTGAGTGGCTAGGGCTATGGATGCATGGCCACCACACCTGGCTAATTTTATTTTTTGTAGAGATGGGATTTTGCTATGTTGCCCAGCCTGGTCTTAAATTCTTGGCTTCACGTGATCCTCCTCTTTGGCCTCTCAAAGTGCTGGGATTACAGGTGTGAGCCAGTGCACCTGGCCTTGCTATAAATACATTCTCGCAGAGTGTGGCGTTTCTTCACTTTTAACAAAGTCACGATTTTCCTTCTGATTTTGCATTTCAAACCTAACAGGTGATAAAGACATCCTATACTCTGCCTCCTCTGTCCTACAATGAAATACCCCTTGTCAGCTTCATCTCTGGTAAGGAAATTAGGGGGGACATGTTATAATCCATGCTACTGAGCAAATATAACAGGGGTTACCAGGTTTTAGTAGAATTCAAATTTGGCTGACATTTGTTGAGCACCTACTGCAATCCAGATACTGTTATGTACTTTCTTTCTTTCTTTCTTTCTTTTTTTTTTTTTTGAGACAGAGTCTTGCTGTATCCCCTAGGCTGGAGTGCAGTGGTGCAATCTCGTCTCACTGCAACCTCCGCCTCCCAGGTTAAAGCGATACTCCCGCCTCAGCCTCCCAAGTAGCTTTGTATGTTTAGTAGAAACGGGGTTTTGCTGTGTTGACCAGGCTAGTCTCAAATTCCTGACCTCAGGTGATCCACCCACCTCAGCATCCCAAAGTGTTGGGATTACAGGCGTGAGCCACCACACCCGGCCCTGTTATGTATTTTCATATATATTTTATCATGTATTCACAACAACCCATTAAAGTAGGTGTTAGCATCCCCATTTTACAAGTGAGGAAATTGAAACTCAGAAAATTTAAGTAACTTCCCTACATAGGTACTAATTGGCACACTGAGGGGGAAGCTGGAACTCAGGCCCAGGTGCCTAAGTATTATATGTTTTTTTCTTTCTGCTACATTATCCAGAGCCAATCAAAAGACTATAGCACACATGAAAGGGGTGGTTCTTCATATTTGGATATTACCATTCAATTCTTGGTTCTAGATGAGTGATCTTCACAAATGTACTTTGTTGTAAGTCATTCAGGTATTATATTACTGATCACCTTGGCATTATGATTAGACTAATTCCTCCAAATCGAGCTGTTAATTGACTTTTTTTTTTTTTTTTTTGAGACAGAGTCTCACTCTGTCACCCAGGCTGGAGTGCAGTGGTGTGATCTTGGCTCACTGCAACCTCTACCTCCCAGGTTCAAGTGATTCTCCTGCCTCAGCCTCCCTAGTAGCTGGGATTACTGGTGTGCGCCACCACTCCTGGCTAATCTTTTTTTTTTTTTTAAGTAGAGACAGGGTTTCATTATATTGGCCAGGCTGGTCTCGAACTCCTGGCCCGCCTCGACCTCCCAAAGTGCTGGGATTATAGGTGTGAGCAACCGCACCTAGCCAGATTTTTATTTTCTTGTTAGTATCCTTTAAAATCATAGAGATAGGCTTATTGAAGAAAGTTTTCCAGTAGCCTGAGTTAAAACTTTGTAGAAATGATGGGGTTACATGGTGATATGCTAGACATTTTAGAGCTCCAGGAATAGAATACCTTTTGGGAGGTATAACATCTGCATAGCAACACATATTTTTTTTGTAACATTATGTCTTGTGTTTTCCTCTGTACCTTAAGTATTTTTACATTTTTCATAATCCCAGCTCCCAGAAATCAGCTGCTTTCTTTCTCCTTAATTCATTGAGTATCTACTAGAGCTGGTCCACAATATCCTAACTTATAGTAGACCTTTGGGCCTGGGCACAGTGCCTCATGCCTGTCATTCCAGCACTTTGGGGAGCTGAGGCAGGAGGATATCTTGAAGCTAGCTAGGCAGTCGAGACCAACCTGGGCAACATAGCAAGAGTGATCCACCCACCTCAGCATCCCAAAGTGTTGGGATTACAGGCGTGAGCCACCACACCCGGCCCTGTTATGTATTTTCATATATATTTTATCAT
>NW_012102365.1:1792326-1794416 GCF_000951045.1 Mandrillus leucophaeus
TCCCAGCTCCCAGAAATCAGCTGCTTTCTTTCTCCTTAATTCATTGAGTATCTACTAGAGCTGGTCCACAATATCCTAACTTATAGTAGACCTTTGGGCCTGGGCACAGTGCCTCATGCCTGTCATTCCAGCACTTTGGGGAGCTGAGGCAGGAGGATATCTTGAAGCTAGCTAGGCAGTCGAGACCAACCTGGGCAACATAGCAAGACCCTGAATTTAGAAAAAAATAATAATTAGCTGGGAATGGTGGCACATGCCTGTAGTCCTAGCTACTTGGGAGTCTGAGGTGGGAAGAAGGATTGTGTGAGACCAGGAGTTCAAGGTTATAGTATGCTATGATTGCACCACTGTATATCACTGTGGTGATAGAGTAAGACCCTGCCTCTGTTAAAATCAAAACCTGCCAGGTGTGTCAGCCTGGCCACCGTGGTGAAACCTCGTCTCTACTAAAAATACAAAAATTAGCTGGGCTTGGTGGGAGGCACCTGTAATCCCAGCTACTCGGGAGGCTGAGGCAGGAGAATTGCTTGAACCTGGGAGGCAGAGGCTACAGTGAGCCAAGATCATGCCACTGCACTCCAGCCTGGGCAACAGAGCAAGACTCTGTCTCAAAAATAAAAAAATAAACCTGCCAGGTGTGGTGGCTCATGCCTGTCATCCTAGCACTTTGGGAGGCTGAGATGAGAGGATTGCTTGAGCCCAGGAGTTGGAGACCAGCCTGGGCAGCATGGTGAGGTCATGTCTCTATAAAAATTTTTAAAAATTAGCTGGGCGTGGTGGCACACACATGTGGTCCCAGCTACTCAGGAGAGTGAGATGGCAGGATTACTTGAACTGGGGAGGTCTAGGCTAGAGTGCAGTGATGCAGTGATCGCACCACTGCACTCCAGCCTAGGCGACTGGGCGAGATCCTGTCTCAAATAAGAAAAGTAAAATTAAAAACCCTTTGTCCTCTACCTAGAGAAAGTTTTTGTTGAGCTTTCATATTCTGCAGACAAATTATCCATTAATGTTATTAGAGCTTCAAGTATGCAAATCAGAGTATATTGTTAACTGTGCTCTTCTTAGAATGAAGAATACACATTAAAGGTTACTTGTGCCCAGGCGCATCTCAGCACTTTGGGAGGCCGAGGCAGGCAGATTACTTGAGGCCAGGCAATCGAGACTAGCCTGGGCAACATGGTGAAACCCTTTCTCTACAACAAATAACAAAAATTAGCCAGGCTCGGTGGTTCATGCCTGTAGTCCCAGCTACTCGGGAGGCAGAGGCATGAGAATTGCTTGAACCCGGGAGGTGGAGGCTGCAGTGAGCTGAGATCGCACCACTACACTCCAGCCTGGGTGACAGAGTGAGATGCCGTCTCACAAAAAGAAAAAAAAAAAGTTACTCGTGGTCTGTTATGGTCCCTGTGGTCCCTTTTTTCCATTACAGTTTTTCAAGTTGTCTTTGTTATTCTACTATGATGTGTTTAGTTCATTTCCCTCACTGTCATTTTTGTGCTTCTAAGATACAGGAACAAATGAGTATAAAGAAGGTTTAACTTATTAATTTATGTTGTTCTTTCAGAATTTTTCTTTTTTTTTTTTTTTTTGAGACGAAGTCTTGCTCTGTCAGCCAGGCTGGAGTGCAGTGGCTCAATCTCGGCTCACTGCAAGCTCCGCCTCCCAGTTTCATGCCATTCTCCTGCCTCGGCCTCCCCAGTAGCTGGGACTAACAGGCGCCTGCCACCATGTCCGGCTAATTTTTTGTGTTTTTAGTAAAGACGGGGTTTCGCCATGTTAGCCAGGATGGTCTCAATCTCCTGACCTCGTGATCCACCCGCCTTGGCCTCCCAAAGTGGTGGGATTGTAGATGTGAGCCACCGCGCCCAGCCTGAGTTCTTTCTGAATTTAGTGTCCTACCTATTTCTTTTGGTCATTTGGTTACATTTCTCTTTTTTAGTCTCTTTATGGTACTCTGATTACAATGACCTTGTAGTCAATGAAGGACAACTGTATTGCCTCTCTTTGTTTTTTGTTTCGTTTTGTTTTTTTTGAGACCTAGTCTCACTCTGTCACCCAGTCAGGAGTGCAGTGGTGTGATCTCTGCT
>NW_012102365.1:1800283-1804591 GCF_000951045.1 Mandrillus leucophaeus
AAGGTCTTGCTGTGTTGTTTAGGCCGGTCTTGAAGTCCTGACCTCAAGAGATCTTCCCACCTCTGCCTCCCAAAATGCTGGGATTATAGGTGTGAGCCACCACTTTCAGTCATCTGCTGTATTTTCAAAGTTTATCACAGTGCCTGGCATAATAGGCATTGAAAATTTTGTTTTATGAATTCTTAAAGTCACTAATTTCAGCCTTTTTGCCTCTTAGCAGAACTGAACATTATGTAATTTGCATGCTGCACCAGATAGAAATCCCCTTGATGTAGTCTTTTCTAGTGTTTAATCATATGTGTAACTTTATTGTGTCAATTCCAAATCTCTCATTCATGTCATTTTATAGCTGAGCTCAAAGTCCTCCTTAAAATAATGCTTTTAAAATTTGATCATGATTAAATCTTCTCATCCTCAGATAACTATTGATTTATTGATCTGATTATTTGTGTTTGAGAGACTTTTGGACTGAAGTATGAAACTTGTTATGCCCCTTGGTAGATTTAAGGGTATTTCCTTCCTGATGTGAACCTTTTAAATAATCTCTACTTAGAAGTGTTTCCAGTTTAAAAAAAAAAAAAAAGATTTTTAAAAATGAAGTGTTTCTAGTTATGTTTGTCTGCCTGTAAAAGTTTGTGGAAACGCACTGAATCCCTATTTTTCTTGAGAGGAGAGAAGATAGGCACGCTCCAAGATGAGCTCTCTACCAGTATGCTATCATTTCTTCTCAGGATGGGAGCAGAAATATTCACCAGAATGCTAACCAGGCCAGGCGTGGTGGCTGACGCCTGTAATCCCAGCACTTGGGAACGTGGAGGCAGTTGGATCATTTGAGGTCAGGAGTTCAAGATCAGCCTGACCAACATGGCGAAACCCTATCTCTACAAAAAGTACATAAAAAATAGCCAAACGTGGTGATGCACGCCTGTAATCTCAGCTACTTGGGAGGCTGAGGCATGAGAACCACTTGAACCTGAGAGGCAGTGTTGCAGTGAGCTGAGATCGTGCCACTGCACTCCAGCATGGGTGACGGAGTGAGACTCTATCTGAAAAAAAAAAAAAAAGAAAAGAAAAGAAAAAAAATGCTAACTAGGCATCAGTTGTATTTTGACTTTTTTTTTTTTGAGATGGAGTTTTGCTCTGTCGTCCAGGGTGGAATGCAATGGTGCGATCTTGGCTCACTGCAACCTCTGCCTCCCGGGTTAAAATGATTCTCCTGCCCCAGCCTCCCCAGTAGCTGGGATCACAGGCGTGCACCACCACACCTGGCTAATTTTTTTGTATTTTTAGTAGAGACGTGGTTTCACCAATTTGGCCAGGCTGATCTTGAACTCCCGACCTCAGGTGATCTGCCTACCTTGGTCTCCCAAAGTGCTGGGATTACAGGCGTGAGCCACCGCGCCTAGCCAAATTTTGACATTTTGGTTTTTTTTTTTAAACCTGTCTATCAATTTGATCCCAACTTCCATTTTACTATTTACCTGAATTGTGGTTTCCTGCTTGTCTGGTTTCTCTTTTCCCCCCAACTCTTGTTCCTTTTGGTATTTCCAAGCCACACACCAGTCTTAGCTAAAAACCCCTTGTCTTTGATACTGAGCTCTCTTAGTATGTGTATTTCATCTCATTATTCCTCCTTGTCTATCACAGCGCTTGGTGCTAGGTAAATACCCAGTTAACGTTTTAAGAAAATTAATGAATAAGTTATGGCAATTTAGTGGGTTCTTTTGGTGGATTCTCATAGCGATCGGTATGCTAGGAAATTACATACCATAGTTGTCAAGAGAATGGAATCACATGGCCCTGGGTTTGAGTTCGTGTTCCAGCTCCAGTTTTAGCTATGTAACATTGTGAAAATTGTTGCATGTCTTATGAATATGTTTCCTTATATGTAAAATTACGACAGTAAGAGCATCTACACTACAAGCTTTTTTTGTTTTAAGACAATTCAAGTGCGGTAGTGAAAGAGGGAAAAGAGTAGAACAAGGAGTTCAATCTGTAACTGTGAATAATCAATTGAGATAACTTGGTACTTCTGGACCAGCCCACAAAACCTTTTTTCCTGAGATGGAGTCTCGCTCTGTCGCCCAGGCTGGTGTGCAGTGGCGCGATCTCAGCTCACTGCAACCTCTGCCTCCCAGGTTCAAGCAATTCTCCTGCCTCAGCCTCCTGAGTAGCTGGGATTACAGGCATGCTCCACCACACGCAGCAAATTTTTGTATTTTTAGTAGAGATGGGGTTTCACCATGTTGGCCGGGCTGGTCTCGAACTCCTGACCTCAGTTGATCCGCCCATCTCAGCCTCCCAAAGTGCTGGGATTACAGGCGTGAACCACTGCACCCAGCCAAAACTTTTTGAACCACTCTTCTGTGGTCTTAGCACTCTCTCCCTGGAAGTGTTTTTTCCCCCAGTTCTTTGCTGCTTCTTGACATTCATGTTTCAGCCTAAATGTCATCTTAGAGAACCCCTCTATATCAGGCAGGATTTGTAGTTGTATGCAACGGAAACCAACTCCGGCTGATTACTGAAAAGATATTAAGGAAATTCACAAAACATCAGGGAAGGTCATAGAGTCATGCTTGAAGAATGCTAGAACAAGAGAAACTGGGCAACAGGCAGAACCCACAACCAAAAGCATTCATAGACTCAGCCTGATGAACACACTGTTGCCACCACTACTTACACAGCTAACACCACCTGCTGCACTGGACTTAATGGCAGCTGTGGCCACCCCTTGCCGCACTCCAGGTGGATTCTCTGTGGTCCTCTGGCTCTGAGATACTAGATTCCAGTTCAAGGTTTAGGGGTGATGTGTCTGGTTGGCATAGCCTGGGCCATGTATTCACACTGTAGCTGCAAGTGGCCTCAGAAAGAGAATCTCAGTCACCTTCTTTCTCACTTTATAGTGGTAAGGGGCTCTGCTTCCCACTAGACTCAGAAGGGGAATTCCAAAATATAAGAAGGGTTCAAATGCTGAGAAGCCAGAAAATTCGACAAATGTCCACTACAGTTTCTTTGACCTGAAGTCTAAAAGTAGCTCCCCAGTCACTGTCACTTCAGCTTGTGTTATTGTCATCATAGCACTTTCCACTGCTGGATATTTTCTTATTTTTATTTATTTCATTGTTTATTGTCTGTCCTCTCCTGCTAGAATGTCAGTACCATGAAAGCAAGGACATTGCCTGTTTTGCTCATTGATACATCCCTTCATTCTGTGCCAGGAACAGCACCTGGCATGTAGTAAAAGCTCCTTATGTTCATTTGTTGAATGAATGACTATAAAACCCTTAGCACAATGCCTGGCACATAGTAAGTGCTTAATACTTGATAACATATTTTTCTTAGCAAATAAAAACATTTATGTTTTTAAAAGAAAAGCCTTTTGACTTACATTGTTTCATTTGACCTCCACAGCAATCTTCCAAGGAAAAGGGTATTGGGGGTAAGGAATGAGCCTTTTTCGGGTGAAACGTACATAACCCCGTGAGTGAGTGTTCCAATGCGTCCTATGCCTGTGAGTCACAGGTGTGAGTGCCTGCTTGGAAAGATTAAGAGACTTAAGGCCACACAACTGTTTTTACTTAATACCAGATCCACTCACTTCCTTGGTCTTATTTCCAATGTAATCATCCTCACCTCATATTCTTGGTGACTGTGGAGGAAATTATTGTTGTTGTTTGGCTTTGACTAGTAGATCACAAAGCAGAGCTATAGATGCCATTTCGGGCTAGTGTTTGGCTTACATTAATTTGTCCAAATTCACATTTTTAATTTGATGGCCAAAGACCCCTGCAAAAATCATCATGAAACTATAGTTGTCAACTGGTATTCTGGTGTTCTTGATGCTTTCCCTTAAAAATGCCAGCGACTGCCATATCTCCCTGGTAATGACACTAAGATGACAATGCTGAATGGCTTCATGTTGTAAGGGAAGGTTCTTGCCTGTTTTGTTTGTTTGTTTGTTTGTTCTTTTTGAGAGTCTTGCTCTGTCACCCAGGCTGGAGTGCAGTGGGACAGACTAGGCTCACTGCATCCTCCGCCTCCTGGGTACAAGTGATTCTCCTGCCTCAGCCTCCTGAGTAGCTGGGACTACAGGCATGTGCCACTACATAACTGGGACTACAGGCATGTGCCACCACACACTGCTAATTTTTGTATTTTTAGTAGAGACGGGGTTTCACCATATTGGCCAGGCTGGTGTCAAACTCCTGACCTCATGATCCACCCATCTCAGCCTCCCAAAGTGCTGAGATTACAGGCATGAGCCACCGTGCCTGGCAGTTCTTGTCTTTTTAAGAGCTTATGATCCTG
>NW_012102365.1:1804986-1828903 GCF_000951045.1 Mandrillus leucophaeus
AAAAAAAAAAAAAAAAGAAAAGGAAGGAAAGAAAAAGGAAGGGAGGGAGGGAAGGAAGGAAGGAAAGAAAGAATGGAAGGAAATAAAGGAAAGAAAGAAAGAGCTTGTTATCCCAAAATTGATTATGGAGGCATTAGCCCCAAAGAACTCGGGCTGAATGAGAACATCTAATTTGGCAGCTAGTTTTTTTTTTTTTTTTTTTTTTTTTTGTCCTACTGCATGCCTAGCACTAAAGGAAAACAAGATCTGCTATAACATAATGTTTAGGTGTCGAGTTTTCTTTTGTGGTTAAATGACAGAGGAAAGGAAGGAGCCTGCTCACAGATCAGGTGAAAAATGTGATTTCAGGAGGGCGTACTAGGAATCTGCAGAAGGCCAACTGGTGAGAGATTGAAAAGTAGCCTTGTGAGGTCCTAATGACTGGCGGGGTTGGCAGAGAGAACTGGTGGACCCTGAGAGCCATCTTCCGAGTACAGAGGGCCATCATTGGGAAGAAAGACTAAACATCTGTGTGGCTTCAGAGGTGGAACCAGGACTAAAAAGTGAAAATGACAGGAGGCAGAACTTTCCTTGAAAGTCTAGTATTTTTAAATCTGATTACAAAATTAGTGTGCTTTTATAGAATAATTTTGAAAATATTAAAAAGTAGAAAAAGTCAGTCATATCATTACCCAAAGAGAACTATTGTTTTCTTTCTATTATTTTACTTATTTTTCATTTGTTTAGAGACAGGGTCTTGTTCTGTCACCCAGGCAGGAGTGCAGTGGTGTCATCATAGCTCACTGCAGCCTCAAACCCCCAGGCTCAAGTGATCTTCCCACCTCAGCCTCCTGAGTAGCTGGGACTACAGGCGCATGCCACCATGTCCAACTTTTTTTTTTTTTTTTTTTTTTTTGATATAGATAAGGTTCACTTTGCTGCCCAGGCTGGTCTCTAATACCTGGCTTCAAGCAGTCCTCCCACCTCAACCTCCCAAAATGCTGGGATTACAGGCTTGAGCCACTGCGCCAAGCCATATTTTGAATTTTCTTATGATAAAATTGTTTTTCTTTTTTAGAGACAGAGTCTCGCTATATTGCCCAAGCAGGACTTGAACTCCTGGGCTCAAGTGATTCTCCTGTCTCAGCCTCCTGAGTAGTTGGGACTATAGGTGCACAGCAGTGTACCACCACACCTGACTTTTCTTTTTCTTGTGGCAAATCCTCAGAAATAGGATTGCTTATTATTTTTAACAATCAGAGTTGTATAACACAGGAATAGGTTGCTTCAACAAGTGGTAAGGCTAGGCCAGCACAGTGGCTCGTGCCTGTAATCCCAGCACTTTGGAAAGCTGAGGTAGACAGATCTCTTGAGCCCGGAATTTCAATACCAGCTTCAGCAAGATGGCGAGATTCCATCTCTACCAAAAAAAAAAAAAGAAAGAAAAAATTAGCTGGGAGGGGTAGTGTGCACCTGTGATCTCAGCTACTCAGGAGGCTGAGATGGGAGGATCACTTGAGCCTTGAAAGTTGAGGCTACAGTGAGCCATGATCATGCCGCTGCACTGCAGCCTGGGTGACAGAGTGAGACCCTGTCTCAAAAAAGGAAAAAAAGAGGAGTGAAACTAAAAGTCTACTTACCAGGATGTTGTTTTGTTTTGTTTTTTTGTTTTTTCAGTTTTTTGTGTTTTTGAGACAGAATCTTGCTCTGTTGCTCAGGCTGGAGTGCAGTGGTGCAATCTCGGCTCATTGCAAGCTCCGCCTCCCGGGTTCATGCCATTTTCCTGCTTTAGCCTCCCCAGTAGCTGGAACTACAGGCGGCCACCACCACGCCCAACTTTTTTTTTTGTATTTTTGGTAGAGACGGGGTTTCACCATGTTAGCCGAGATGGTCTCGATCTCCTGATCTCGTGATCCACCCACCTCAGCCTCCCAAAGTGCTGGGATTACAGGCATGAGCCACCGCGCCTAGCCCTACCAGGATGTTAAAGAAGAATTTCTTCGTTAGGTTGGGTCTTGGACATGGTCACCATTACATTTCCTTTACACTGTTTGATTCCGTGAATCTATTAGAGGCTTGAGAGTTCTGTCTGTGATACTGATTTGGTTTTGGGGAGAGCCAAGCTGAGGATCAGAGATTTGAAGCATGACTAAAAGTTCAGATGAGCTGCCACAGATGCCTACTGAGCAAGTGAAACTTGATGTCTTTCTGGCTTTGCCTTGTTCTAACTTTAAGGATATGCTACCATCATCCTTCATACTTATACCCAACCTGCCATTTTCTGATGAAGTATAACATATTCCTTCCGTGTTTGTTCCAGTGGTTCTTGGGACTGTGCTACTGTTCTCCCCACTGACCTCACCCATTCCAGAGGTTTTTCAACACTCTGGAGCAGGGCTAGCCCACCATGCCGCAAATGACAGGCAATGGCCAGTTCACTGGGTGGGCTGTTTTAGGGGTGGAATCAGGTCCTGGGAGCCACCTTATTATCCATCCTCCAAAGTTTGATGATTTTTTTTTCCCCCAGGTAATTAAATGTGTATTTTGTGGACCTGGGCTTGGCTGGAATGCTCAGGAGTCCTGAAGATCCTTTTATAGCTACCTTCTGTTAAACCCATTAAGAAAAGATGGCAAAAGTCAACATAACTAGAGACCTCATCCGTAGGCAGATCAAGGTAAGCAGCCCAGACTTCTGAACCAGATCATGAGATCCTTTCTTTCCCACAGGTTGATTTTACAGGTGAAAAAACTGAAATCTACAGTCTGTGACTTGCCGAAAGTCACATAGTTAGTGGCAGACCCAGGACTAGAATCAAGGTCTCTTCCTCTCCATCTTGTGTTGTTTAAGAACGTGGATTTCATGGAGACTCTGTCCACATACTTGTGCCTGGGCTGCTGAGATTAATGCAGGCTGGCGAGGGAGGGGAGCTGTCAATGTGTTGTGCAGATACATACACATTCTTGTGTTGGGCAGGTGGTGCACAAGAGTAAATATAACTTCTTCATGTTGCTCCAGCTGCCAAGTTGTGTATGTATGAGATCCTGGGAGAGCATTAGTCCCAGTTCAGCTTGTATTCTCTCTGAGGCTCTCCTGTGCTAAAGCCTGTCCTCTGCAGTTTATATGTAGAAGACACTCTGATACCTGTGAGATGAATGGATGACTGGGCAGTCAAGTTCAGTTAGTGAAGTAGCCCCAAGCTTTGTCAGGGAAACCCTCAGTAAAGGACCCATAGAGGTTTAATGGAATACATTAAACCAAGGCATGATGCGCTCCAGCTCTGGTAAGAATCCCCAGCTGGAGTCAGGAGCTTCATCTCACCACTGCCCTAATTAACTAACTATAGGTCTTTAGTCATTTTACCTCCTGTGCCTCAGTTTTATGTTGTTAAATGATGATAATGGCTGTCTGCCTGGAGACTGACCTTGAGAAAGTTCTTTGACAAGTTAAGTGCTAAAAAGTACTAAAAAAAATTTTTTTTTTTCCAAGACGCTGTGATGCTGTTACCCAGGCTGGGGTGCAGTGGTGTGATCTCGGCTCACTGCAACCTCCGCCTCCCAGGTTCAAGCGATTCTCTTGCCTCAGCCTCCCAAGTAGCTGGGACTACAGGCATATGTCACCATGCCCAGCTAATTTTTTGTATTTTTAGTAGAGACGGGGTTTCACCGTGTTAGTCAGGGTGGTCTTGATCTCCTGACCTCGTGATCCACCCGCCTTGGCCTCCCAAAGTGCTGGGATTACAGGTGTCAGCCACAACGCCTGGCCTAAACAAATTTTTAACAAAAAAATTTTTAAAAATCAAGTGGCATGCAGCATAAGCTGTGGTCACCATTTAGAAGGATTGAGTATGTGCCTCTACATGAGCCATGTACTTGGTGTATTTGTGTATTTTTCCCTGCATCCCTGGATCCTTTTATCTCATTTTTATTTTTATTTTTATTTTTATTTTTTGAGACAGAGTTTTGCTCTTATTGCCCAGGCTGGAGTGCAATGGCATGATCTTGGCTCACTGCAACCTCCACCTCCCAGGTTCAAGTGATTCTCCTGCCTCAGCCTCCCGAGTAGCTGGGATTACAGGCGTGTGCTACCATGCCTGGCTAATTTTGTATTTTTAGTAGAGATGGGGTTATACCATGTTGGCCAGGCTGGTCTTGAATTCCTGACCTCAGATGATCTGCCCTCCTTGGCTCCCAAAGTACTGGGATTACAGGCATGAGCCACCATGCACAGCCCCTGAATCCTTTTAGCTTTGTCCATTTGTGGGAGTTTTTTGTGTGTGATTTCATTAGACTGAGTAGTCCTTAAAGACAGGGGCCATTTCCTAGAAGCACAGAATCAGCAGGGTTTTTTTTCCCTTTGTGTGCAATGTGTGTCCTAAAGATGATTCCCACCCTGTTCATCCTAAATATGGAACTATTCCCCATTGTTGTTTCCAGGTTTTCTTCTCTCCTTTTTAAAAATTTTTTGCTTTTTTTTAAAAAAAAAAAAACGGAACAGCACCACTTACTGCTTAATTATATTCTACTGTCTTCTATTCTTCTCTAATCCTTGTCCAAGAATAATACAAAGTCCTGTAGGCCAGTTCTTTGTTGTCTTCTTTAGCTCCTGTGGTGCCCAGGAAAGGGCTGGATATATAGTAGGCACATAATAAATCATATTTAATTGAATCGATGAAATCAAGAATTTGTTTCTGTCCGCTAGGAGCGGGGTGCCCTGAGCTTTGAGCGGCGCTACCATGTCACTGACCCCTTTATCCGGCGGCTGGGCCTGGAAGCAGAGCTGCAGGTAAGAGATCCAGTTTACACCCTAGATGCAGATGACCTGCTGTCCATTCTCTGCCTGCAGAAATCCTCTTGGCCTCATCAAGGCATAAACAAGTGTTTCTCTGCAGACCATATCTGATGGTTACTTCTCCTTCAATAGACAACTAAATCTGAATCAAGTCAGCTATTGACATAGTCACGTATAAATTATTTTTTTGGACATACTATTTGCTTTGTGCTTTAAAAAAGTTTGTTCAATTTCATACCACTATTTTTACTATTGGCTTGGGCAGTGAATACAGATTCCTACCTGTATACAGTAATATAGAATTTATAGTGTTTTCATGTACATATACACATACACATAATGTATACATACACACACACACAAACATACACACTTTCTTATTTTAGCATCAAAGCAATGCTATGGGTATGTAGACTGAGAATAGGTATTTTAAAAAAAAGACTGACTCATGCCTGTATTCGCAGCACTTTGGGAGGTCAAAGAGGGTGGATCACTTGAGGTCAGGAGTTTGAGACCAGCCTGGCCAACATGGTGAAATACCAACTTTACTAAAAATACAAAATTAGCCAGGCATGGTGGTGCATGCCTGTAATCTCAGCTATTCGGGAGGCTAAGGCATGAGAATTACTTAAATCCAGGAGGCGGAAGTTGTAATGAACCAAGATCGTGCCACTGCACTCCTGCCTGGATGACAGAGCAAGACTGTTTCTCAAAAAAGAAAAAAATAAAAGAAAGCCAAGTTCAATGATACATGCCTATAGTCCCAGCTATTTGGGAGGCTGAGACAGGAGGATTGCTTGAGCCCAGGAGTTCAAGTCCAGCCTGAGCAATATAGCAAGACCTCGTCTCTAAAAATTAAAATAATAAAATGTTAAAAAAAAAAAAAAAGCCAAAAACCAAAACACTTGTTCAAATTTGTCCTGTCCAGTCCATGGATAGGCCAGACCTTTGGTCCAGAAATTCAGCTTTTTCATTGTGTCTGACATAGAGACTCCATAATGTTAGTTCCATTCTCTTTTCTTCCTCAACGTCATGTGTTTTGTGTTTTGTGGGTCTTTGTTTTTTTTGTTTGTTTGTTTTTTTGTTTGTTTGTTTTTGGTAGAGTTGGGGTCTTGCTATGTTGCCCAAGCTGATCTCCAATTCCTGACCTCAAACAGTTCTCCCACCTTGGTCTCCCAAAGTGCTGGGAATACAGGCGTGAGCCACCTCACCCAGCCAAGATCACATTTTGAATCTAATTTTTTTTTTTTTTTTGAAACAGTGTCTTGTATTGTTGCCCAGGCTGGAATGCAGTGGTGCCATCTTGGCTCACTGCAGCCTCAATTTCCCGGGCTCAAGTGATCCTCCTGCCTCAGCCCCGTGAATAGCTGGGATTACAGATACATGCCACCATGCCCAGCTAATTTTTGTATTTTTTTGTAGAGACAGGGTTTCACCATGTTGCCCAGGCTGGTCTCAAACTCCTGAGCTCAAGCCATTCACCTGCCTCAACCGCCCAAAGTGCTTGGATTACAGGTGTGAGCTACTGTGCCTAGCCCACATTGTAATCTTTAAGAACTTAGTACTTGTTGAGTTTTGGCATAGTATCAAAGAAGGATATACACAATTATCTAAAAAGGCTATTCAAATATTCCTTCCAATTCCAGCTTCTTTGTGAGGCTGGATTTTTTTTCACATACTTCAACCAAAACTGACGTTGCAGTGGGCTGAATACAAGAGCAGATGAGAATCTACTGGTCTTCCATTAAACTATACATTAAAGAAGTTTGCAAAAATGTAAAACAACACCACTCTTCTCATTAAATTCTTTGCCTTGGAAAATACAGTTATTTCATTTAAAATGTGTTTTGTATTGTTTTTTTTTAGCGAATTAATAATATGCCAGCCTGGGCAACATAGCGAGACCTTGTCTCTACTAAAAATTTTTTTAAAAAGGAATTAGCCAAGCATGGTGGTGCATACTTGTCCCAACTATTTGGGAGGCTAAAATGGGAGGATCACTTGGGCCTAGGAGGTTGAGGCTGCAGTGAAGTGTGATTGTGCCACTGCACTCCAGCCTGGGTGACAGAGTGAGACCCTGTTTAAAAAAAAAAAAAAAATTGCTGGGCGCAGTGGCTCACGCCTGTAATCCCAGCACTTAGGGAGGCTGAGACGAGCGGATCACCTGAGGTCAGGAGTTCAAGACCAGCCTGCCCAACATGGAGAAACCCCAGCTCTACAAAAAATACAAAAATTAGTTGGCTGTGGTTGTGCATGCCTGTAATCCCAGCAACTTGGGAGGCTGAAGCAGGAGAATCGCTTGAACCCTGGAGGCAGAGGTTGCAGTGAGCCAAGATCATGCCATTGCACTCCAGGCCTGGGCAACAAGCATAAAACTCCATCTCAGAAAAAAAAAAAATTGTTTTAATTTCTAATATGATAAATATTGACAGATATCACCCATATAAACAAAAGCTCTTGGGAATCTTCAATAATTTTTAATAGTGTAAAGGGATCCTGAAACTAAAAATTTTAAGAACCACCGCTCTATGGAGCCATGGAATGGGATGCCTGAATAATATCGCCTGGAGAAAAAGTAGGAGGAGCAAGAAGAGGGTCTAGGACCAAGAACCAACGTGTTTCAGCATTTAGAGAGTACCTGCTTTTCCTCTTCCTCTACCCACTGAAGACAGAAAGAATAGCCATAGAGGTTTGCGGAGAACATGGTATCATGATAGCCAAGGAGAAGAGAAAGCTCGACTGTGTTGATTTTTACAGTCTAACTCTCAAAAAGCTATCTGTTTTCCTCTTTCCTGGTTTGGAGTTGGAGAGAATACTATTTGCATTACCCCAAATAGTAATTAAAATACCTCTATAAGCAATGTGAACTTGGAGAAGTCCTTTAACTTCTAAAGGCCATTTTTTCATCTGTAAAGTAATGTCTCTTAGGTGTAAGTAAGTTAATTTATGTAAAGTACCTAGCACAGTGTCCAGTATATTGTATAAGTCCATGACATACACAAACATTAGCTGCTATTATTGTTGTTATTTATGGAAAGCTCTTAAAGTTTTCCAAGATACCAGTCCCAAGATGCTGATTCGATGGCATCTAGCTATTTAAAACTTCTTCAGTCATTTCCTTCCCTGTTTTATTTCCGTCATTGTCACATATGGACTTCATGTTAGTCAATAATAGATTGTCTTTGGCATTCAGAAAAGGTGATTAGTGTGAGGTAAGGGTGGGATAAGAGGGAAAATCAACAGTAAAAGCTCCTGCCTTTTAGTGGTTACTGGTTATGATGTTTTCTTTATGATCTGGGCAAAACATTTTTTCTGGGTTTTCCAATTTTCTACTCTGTATGCTTTTGAAAAATGCAAAGGGAAGCTGAAAGAGAACTATTATGACATAGTGTCAGACATTTAGTAGATGCTCAATAAAAACCTGTTGGTGTGATTGGCTTTTTTGATTTTCCACATTAGAGGTAGCTCTCATAACCTTATCCCTATTCAGCCATGCGATTTCTCTAGCTTCCGCCTTAATAATCTGGTCTGATTTTTACTTTTTGACTTTATAGTTTGCATTTTCTGTTCGTTTAAAATTCAGACTTTAGCTAGTCTTGATATTTGTTACCCTTCCTGTATGTTAATAGAATTTGTACCTACAGAACTAACTGTTTAAAAAAAGCCTCCAAGTTAACTTGGATTACTTTCTTCTTTTTTTTTTTTTTTTTGGCAACAGGGCCTCACTCTGTCGCCCAGGTTGCACTCTGTCGCCAGTGCAGTGGCTGATCTCAGCTCAGTGCAACCTCTGCCTCCTGGACTGAAGCAATTCTCATGCCTCAGCTTCCTGAGTAGCTGGGATTACAGGCATGTGCCACCACACCCAGCTAAATTTTTTATTTTGCTGGAGATGGAGTTTCGCCAAGTTGGCCAGGCTGGTCTCAAACTCCTATCCTCAAGTGATCCACTCACCTTATTTTTTAATAGGTCAACATTCATATGGTTCAAATTCAAAAGTTTAAAAAGTCATCTCCTCATTATTTTTCCCAGCTACCTAATCCATTTACGTGGAATCAACTAATATAATCAGTTTTAGTATCCTTTCAGAGGAATTTTATGCATAAAATTCTTACCTTTTCTCATGAATGTTAGCCTAACATGTTTACTGTTTCAGTAAGAAAATCAACAACTTACTAAAAAAAGGTCTAAAACAATGAAGTATCTTTAAAAAGATACTTTCATAATTTTGCCATATTCATATATAAGATATTTCTAATTTCTAATTCTTTCATGGTTCAGAGTGTTCTGTTGTGTATGTGGACCCATAATTTACTTAAATTGTCCGTACCAATAGACATGTAGATTACTTCTAATTTTTTGCATGTACAGGGTCATTCCTTATGACATCATTTGGCACGTGCAGTTATATCTCTATCAGATGAATACCTGGGGTGGAATTTGTAGGTCAGAGGATATATGCATCTCTTATTTTGATAAATATTACCAAAATTGTCTTCCATGGTGTTTGTACCAACTTTTACTCCTATCATATTCCTTCACTCTTATCTCAAACATAATGCTCAACAAATATTCTCTCTCAAACCGCAATGTGTTCATCATCATTTTGAGAAATTTCACAGGTGAGGCATGGTGGCTCACTCCTGTAATCTCAGTAATTTGTGAGGCCATGGCAGGCGGATCACTTGAGCTCAGGAGTTTGAGACCAGCCTGGGCAACATGGCAAGACCCCTGTCTCTATACCATCAAAAATGAAAACATAAAAAAAGAGAGATTTCACAGATGAGTGCAGAATGATAGGCCAGAGAGATCACAGATTGGCTTTCAAGATACTTTTTATTTTTATCTTTTAATTTTTATTTTTTAATTTTTGTTTGTTTGTTTTCTGTTTTTTTTTTTTTTGAGACGGAGTCTCGCCCTGTCACCCAGGCTGGAGTGCAGTGGCGCGATCTTGGCTCACTGCACCCTTCACCTCCCAGGTTCAAGTGATTCTCCTGCCTCAGCCTTCCGAGTAGCTGGGATTACAGGCACATGCCTCCATGCCTGGCTAAGTTTTGTATTTTTAGGAGAGATGGGGTTTCACAGTGTTGGTCAGGGTGGTCTCGAACTCCTGACCTCGTGATTCACCCACCTCAGCCTCTCAAGTGCTGGGATTACAGGCGTGAGCCACCAAGCCCAGCCAATTTTTTAGTTCTGCTGAGACAGAGACTCAGTCTGTCACTCAGGCTGGAATACAGTGGCGCATTCTTGGCTCACTGCAACCTTTGCCTCCTGGGTTCAAGGGATTCTCCTGCCTCAGCCTCCCAAGTAACTGGGACTATAGGTGCATGCCACCACACCTGGCTAATTTTCGTAGTTTTAGTAGAGATGGAGTTTCACTATGTTGGCTAGGCTGGTCTTGAACTCCTGACCTCAGGTGGTCCGCCCACCTCAGCCTCCCAAAGTGCTGGGATTACAGGCATAAGCCACTGCGCCCAGCCCAAGATACTTTTTAAAATGAAAAATGTAGGCTCAGTGCAGTGGCTTATGCCTATAAATCCCAACACTTTGGGAGGCTGAGATAAGAGGATGGGGAGTCGAGAAAGGAGTTCAAGACCAGCCTGGGTAACATAAGGAGGCCCTGTTTCTCAAAAAAAAAAAATCAGCCAGGCGTGGAGGCACACGCCTATAGTCTCAGCTACTTGGGAGGCTAAGGCAGTAGGATCGCTTGAGCCCAGGAGGTTGAGGCTGCAGTGAGCCATGATCACACCACTGCACTCCAACTTGGGCAACAGAGTGGGACTGCCTCGAAAAAAAAAGTACAAACAATAAATATGTTAGGCTAACATATGAGTGTGGCAAGAGAGAATAGAGAATACTCAATTTAAGAGAACAATTAGAGTTCAAGTGGAAGAGGAATGAGAAATGAGATTGGTGAGGTAAGTGTGGATGGGCTATTTGTAATGAAGGATGTTATAAGCTACGTGGAAGACTATGGACAAGGGAGAGCCACTGAATGGTTTTTACCATAAGAGCAACATGATCAGAGTTATGCTTTTTTGTTTGTTTATTTGTTTGTGAGATGGAATCTTGCTCTGTCACCCAGGCTAGAGTGCAGTGGCACGATCTTGGCTTACTGCAACCTCCGCCTCCCGGGGTCAAGCAATTCTGCCTCAGCCTCCTGAGTAGCTGGGACTATAGGTGTGCACCACCACTCCTGGCTAATTTTTGTATTTTTAATAGAGACGGGGTTTCACCATATGGGCCAGGCTGGTCTCAAACGCCTGAACTTGTGATCCGCCCACCTTGACCTCCCAAAGTGCTGGGATTACAGGCATGAGCCACCGTGCCCGGACTTCTTGTTGTTGTTGTTGTTGTTGAGACAGAGTCTTGCTGTGTCACCCAGGCTAGAGTGCAGTGACACGATCATGGCTCACGATAGCCTTGACCTCCTGGGCTTTGGATGATCCTCCCACCTCAGCCTCCCAAGTAGCTGGAACTACAGACACTCACCACCATGCCCAGCTAGTTAGAAACAGGGTTTTACCATGTTGCCTAGGCTGGTTTTGAACCCCTAGGCTCATGTAGTCCACCCACCTTGGTTGGCCTCTCAAAGTGCTGGGATTCCAGGCATGAGCCACCATGCCTGGGCAGAGTTATGCTTTTTAAAAAATTAATGTTGGCTTCAAAATGAAGAATAGATTGCAGGAGTTTAAACTGGAGACAGGCAGAACCAGTTAAGAGGTTATGACAGTGATTCAGGAAAAGGTGATGGGTTACCTGAACTAAAATAACAGTAATTTGGATGGAGAGAAGCCAGTGGATTTGAGAGACATTTAAGAGGTATAATTGGGGCAAGTGCTGTAATCCCAGCACTTTGGGAGGCCAAGGCAGGCGGATTACTTGAGCTCAGGAGTTCGAGACCAGCCTGGCTAACATGGTGAAACCCTGTTTCTACTAAAAATACAAAAATTAGGCAGGGGTGGTGACACACCCCTGTGGTCCCAGCTACTTGGGAGGCTGAGGCACAACAATCACTTGAGCCTGGGAGGAGGTGGAGGTTACAGTGAGCCAAGATTGTGCCACTGCACTCCAGCCTGGGCAACAGAGTGACTCTCCCTCAAAAAATTAAAAATTAAAATAATTTTTAAAAAGAGGTAGAATTAGGCCAGGCGCAGTGGCTCACACCTATAATCCTAGCACTTTGGGAGGCCAAGACGGGCAGATCACTTGAGCCCAGGAGTTTGAGACCAGCCTGGGCAACATGGCGAAACATGGTCTTTACAAAAAAAAAAATAGAGCCAGGCATGATGGCGCACACCTGTAGTTCCAGCTACTTGGGAAGCTAAGGTAGGAGGATCATCTGAGCCTAGGGAGGTTGAGGCTGCACTGAGATGTGATCATGCCACTGAACTCCAGCCTGGTGGACAGAATAAGAAGGAAATAGTACTGCCATTACTGCCAGTGGAAAAGTAAAATAAGGACCAAGAAGTATTCATTGATTTAGAGCAAAGACACTATAGTGGTAACCGTGGCAAGAACCATTTCTGTGGAATGTGGTGTGGATAGATAGAAGTGGGTTGAGGAATTATTGGAAAACGAAGAAGTGAAAATATCAAGTATAGATTACTCTTTCAGTCTGGCTATGAAGGAAGGGGGAGAGAAATAGTAGGCTGTAGCTAGATATGTATGAAGTTGGCATCAAGGAAGGACTTTTATAAATTAAGGAAACTTGGCCGGGCGCGGTGACTTATGCCTGTAATCCCAGCACTTTAGGAGGCCGAGGCAAGCAGATCACAAGGTCAGGAGTTCAAGACCAGCCTGACCAACATGGTGGAACCCTGGCTCCACCAAAAATACAAAAAAATTCGCCAGGTGTGGTGGCGTGTGCCTATAATCCCAGCTATTCAGGAGGCTGAGGCAGGAGAATCGCTTGAACGCGGGAGATGGAAGTTGCAGTGAACCGAGATCGCGCCACTGCTCTCCAACCTGGGTGACAGAGCAAGACTCCGTCTCAAAAAAGAAAGAAACTCAAGCATGTGTAATCTGAAGAGGAAATAACTGGCAGAGAAAGGGAAAGCTGAAGACACAGGAAAGCAAGGAGATTATCCAGAGTGGGGATGTGTCAGATGAATGTTGTAAGAGAACAGTTGTAATAATGAATCGTCGATTCTTAGCTGGATAGGGAAGGAAGTAAAGACATGAGTTTGCCTATAAGGAGAGAGTAGGTGGGTTGGTTGACTGGACTTGGAGGTCTTTTAAGGACTGGGGAGAGAGAGAGAGAGAAAGATTGTCTTGTGCTTTGCTTTTTTTTTTTTTTCCACTTACCAATATATCTTGAAAATTATCCCATATCAGTTCACAGAGTTCTTCCTTTTTTTTTTTTTTTTTTTTTTGAGGTAGTGTCTCTGTTGCCTGGGCTAGAATGCAGTGGCACAATTTCAGCTCACTGAAGCCCTCGACCTCCCAGGCTCAAGCAGTCCACCCACCTCAGCCTCCTGAGGTAGGGCTATAGGCATGCGCTACCACGCCTGGCTGATTTTTGTATTTTTTTTTTTTAATAGAGATGGGGTCTTGCTGTGTTGACCAGGTTGGTCTCGAACTCCTGGCCTCAAGCATTCCTTCTATTTTGGCCTCCCAAAGTGCTAGGATTATAGACAGGAGCCACCACGCCCAGCCCTTCCACCCTTACTTATTATTTTACAGCTGTAGAGTACACCGTTGTGTAGATGCACCAAGATGTATTCATTGAATTTCCCATGTGTGGGCATGTAGAGTTGTTTCTAAGAGTTTGTAATTATAATAATAATTATTATAATCAAACTACCTTGTATTAAATACATAGGTAGTTTAGTATTGCTGGAGATGTATCTTAAGGGTAGAAAACTTAAAAGTGAGAGTACTAGTCAAAGGGTAAATGTATATGTAGTTTTGTTAGATATTGCTGGCCGGGCGTGGTGGCTCACGCCTCTAATACCAGCACTTTGGGAGGCTGAGGCAGGTGAATCGCTTGAGCTCAGGAGTTCAAGATCAGCCTGGGCAACATGGCAAGACCCCATCTCTACAAAAAATACAAAAATTAGCCAGACGTGGTGGCACGTGCCAGTAGTCCCAGCTACTTGGGAGGTTGAGGTAAGAGGATCACCTGGGCCTAGGAGGTTGAGGCTACAGTGAGCTGAGATCGTGCCACTGCATTCCAGCCTAGGCAACAGAGTAAGATCCTATCTCAAAAACAAAGAAACAAACAAACAAAAAAAAAAAACAGATGTTGCCAAATTCTCCACCATGGAATTTGCACCATTTTGTCTTCCCACCAGCAATGCATGAATGTGCCTGTTTTTCTATAACTCATCAGTAGACTGTGTGGTTGAGCTTTTGAATTTTTTTTTTTTTTTATCATTCTAACTAGTAAAAAGTGTCTCCGTATAGTTTTAAGTTACATTTCTCTTATGAATGAAGTTTAATATATATTCCATATGCTTGAGGGCCATTTTAATATAATTTTTGCCAATTTTGGTGTAAAAAGGGAGGGAGAATAAGGATTGATATATGCACCTGCATGGTTTTTGTAAACAGAAGCACAGGATGGATAAGGAGAAACTAATGAAATTAGTCACTGCAGCGGGTGGGAGGTATAAGATAGAAGAGTAGAGAAAGGTGAGTAACTCTTCTTTGGACCTTTTTGTAGTTTTTACATTTATTTATTTTATTTTTATTTTTATTTTGAGACAGAGCCTCTCTCTGTTGCCCAGGCTGGTGTGCAGTGGCATGATCTTGGCTCACTGCAACCTCTGCCTCCTGGGTACAAGCAATGCATATGCCTCAACCTCCTGAGTAGCTGGGATGACAGGCATCTGCCACCATGCCCTGCTAATTTTTGTATTTTGAGTAGAGACAAGGTTTCACCATGTTTGCTAGGCTGGTCTCAAACTCCTGGCCTCAAGTGACCTGCCTGCCACAGCCTTCCAAAATGTTTAGATTACAGGGACGAGCCACCATGCCTGTTTACTTTTAGAACCATGTTGAGACTTTACATTTTCAGAAAGTAAAATTAAATCAACAAAGTTGGGAAGTGGGATGCCAACTAATTCATGTAATTTACTTTTTGTATTTTATTTTTATGTTATGTTATGTTATGTTATGTTATTTTATTTGAGATGGAGTCTCACTCTGTTGCCCAGGCTGGAGTGCAATGGTGTGATCTCGTCTCACCACAACCTCCGCCTCCTGGGTTCAAGCGATTCTCTTGCCTCAGCCTCCTGAGCAGCTGGGATTACAGGCGTGCACCACCATGCCTGGTAACTTTTGTATTTTTAGTAGAGATGGGGTTTCTCCATGTTGGTCAGGCTGGTCTCAAACTCCCGGCCTCAGGTGATCCACCCGCCTCGGCCTCCCAAAGTGCTGGGATTATAGGTGTGAGCCACTGTGCTGGCCTAAAAAATTTTTTAAAAAATAAAAAATAGACCAGGCGTGGTGGCTCACTTCTGTAATCCCAGCACTTTGGGAGGCCAAGGCAGGAGGATCACCTGAGGTTGGGAGTTCAGGACCAGCCTGACCAACATGGTGAAACCCTGTCTCTACTAAAAATACAAAAATTAGCTGTGCGAGATGGTGCATACCTGTAATCCCAGCTGCTCGGGAGGCTGAGGCAGGAGAATCACTTGAACCTGGCAGGCAGAGGTTGCGGTGAGCTGAGATGGCGCCATTGCACTCCAGCCTGGGCAACAGGAGCGAAACTGTCTCAAAAAAAAAAAATTTTTTTTTTTTAGTAGAGAGAAGGTTTTGCTGTGTTGCCCAGGCTGGTCTCAAACTCCTGTGCTCAAGTGATCCCGCCTTGGCCTCTCAAGTACTCCCACAGTGCTGGGCTGAGGCATGAGCCACCATGCCCAGCCAATTTTTTAATGTGATACTTTGTATATATTTTCAGTATAAAGATAAAATGAACTTCAAAGAAATCTTGAGCTCTACTTAGTAGATTTGTCATTTGTAGTATTGCTGTAGCAATTCTGTAACTACTTCGTGTATGTTACAGAATTGAATAAAGAAGTCAATGTTATTGGGAGCCAGAGTTCTCATGTAAAAGGGAAATTCAAATATGGAATAGGGAAAGACGAGGAAGAACTCTGAGGTACTGGATTGGAATTAGCCTATTTCAATATAAACTCATGATTTTAAAAGCACGTATAGCTTGAGGCCAGGAGTTGGAGACCAGCCTGGGTAACATAGTGAGACCCCTGTCTTCACAAATAAAAAATAGCTGGGCATGGTGACACATGTCTGTACTTCTAGCTGCTCAGGAGGTTGAGGCAGGAGGATCACTTGAGCCCAGGAGGTCAAGGCTGCACTGAGCTATGATTGCGTCACTGCACCCCAGCCTTGGCAACAAAAAAATAAAATAAATGTCTCTAAAAAACATAAAAATAAACTACATATATAGAAATTTGTATTTATCTATTATTTCCAGCTCTGTCCACAAAATGGTAATTTAGAAGCAGTGATACCATAGTAATTATGGGTTGCTAGTTTCTAAATACCATTCTCTATTAAAAGGAAGCAGGGATTTTTGGAGAAATAACTAATTCTAGGGCTGGGACAGGGCAAAAGTTGATATAGTCTTCAAAAATGTCAGTGTCATAGGAAACAAAAAAGGGCTGAGGAACTGTCCCAGATTAAAAGAAACAGAAAATGACTAATTTTCTTAATGACATTAAGAAAACATAAACTAAATGCAGTGTGTGATCCTGGATTGGATTCTGAATGAGGAAAATAAAATGGACATTATTGGACAGTTGGTGAAATTTGAATATGGGCTATATGTTAGACAACAGTATTGTATCAGTGTTAAATTTTCTGATTTTGATAAATATGCTCTGGTTAAATAAAAGAATGACCAATGTTCTCAAGAATTATACACTGAAGTAGTTAAGTGTAAGGGGTCCTGAAGTCTACAACTGATTTCTCAAATGGTTCAGGAAAAAAGGTACTTTGCACGTGTGTGTGTGTGTGTGTGTGTATAGAGAGAGAAAGAGGAGAGGGAGAGGAAAAAAGATTATTTAATTTATGAATTAGGTAAAACGTATATATAGGCATTCTTATACTATTCTTGCAAACTTTTTATGTTTGAAATTGTTTCAAAATAGAAAGTTGAAGTTGTTCATTAGGAAAATACAAAGGGCTGAGCACAATGGCTCACACCTGTAATCCCATCACTTTGGAGGCTGAGGTGGGAGGATCACTTGAGCCCAGAGCTGTGACCAGTCTGGGCAACATAACAAGACCTCATCTCTACAAAAAAATACAAAAATTAACCAAGTGTGGTGGTGTGCGCCTGTAGTCCCAGCTACTAGGGAGTCAGACGTGGGAGGATTGCTTGAGCCTAGGAGTTTGAGGCTGCAGTGAGCTATGATCATACCACTTACTGCAGCCTGAGCAACAGGGGGAGACCCTGTCTGAAAAAAAAGAGAGAGAGAGAAAGAAAAAACAAAATAAAATACAAAGAACTGGCTGGGACACAGTGGTTCATGCCTATAATCCCAGCACTTTGGGAGTCAGGAGAATCGTTTGAGGCCAGGAGTTTGAGGCCAGCCTGGGCAACATAGCAAGACCCCATCTCCATAAAACATTTTTTAAAAGTAAAAGAAAATACAAAGAACTGTTGTAGTGGCAGCAACCAAGTAAGAGAGCCAAAAGGGAGGTTGAGATTAAACAACTTAAATTTAAATTAACGAGGGTTAATTTTAAGCCATTCTAGTATATAAGACCCAATCAGCTTTCCACTTTCCTTGGACATTTTTGCTGAGCATTCCACATCCCTCTTTAGTTACATGTGCCAGCTCATCTCATGAGTTTTATTGTCACAACTGGACAAGAACCAAATATCCTGGGATTCCAGCCATGGCCTGCAGTCCTCACTTTTTTGGGGAGCTGCTTACTTTCATTTTGTATGTATTACCAGGGATCTTCCAAGATCACCTTGGAAGTTGTGATCACACTTTGATTCCTGCTACTTCATTCACTTGTGGGATTTCTTGGCACAGTATTAGATGCATGGTGGAGAGAAGAAGAAAGGAATCTCACTTTACGAATCAGAGTAAAACTGAGCATTTCTGAGGTCAGATAAGTGGTAGAAATAAGATTTTAAAGATTTATATCAGGCTTATCTGGCTCCAGAGTTCATATCCTTTCTGCCTCAACCATGTATCTGTTTTAAAAATGCCTTAATAGATAGTTCCTGGCTTGGTGGATTTATTCTCTTGCCTTATTAGTTTTCTTCATATTATCCTTAAACAATTGCAAACATTATGTATCTGTCTTACCTTTACAATCTGTCCTGCGTGCTTTTTCCATTTTGTTTCTTATATCATTTTAGCATAAATTCAAATTATGAATTTATGGAAACAAGTCGTATGAAACTAGATTGATTTCCTTTTTGAATAACTTTGGTAGATGAGAGCAGTTCCATAGGCATACTGTAACCTTATTCTAACAAACACTTGTCAGAGCTTTTTAAGATAATACCATTTTAGAGAAGTAAACTAGATACCAAGTTCATTAAACAGTCATGTTTAAAGAAAAAGATGCCAGCCTGGCCAACATGGTGAAACCTCATCTCTACTAAAAATACAAAAAAGTAGCCAGGCATGGTGGCAGGCACCTGTAATCTCAGCTACTCGGGAGGCTGAGACAGGAGAATTGCTTGAACCCAGGAGGCGGAGGTTGCAGTGAGCCGAGATTGCACCACTGCACTCTAACCTGGGCGACAGAGTGAGACTCTGTCTCAAAAAAAATAAAAATATAAATATAAATAAAAAATAAAGAAAAAGATGGAGCGGGGATCTGACTTTGTGAGAGATTTCCTTTCGTGAGGACTGTCCTTTAAATCACAGATCAGCAATTTATGGCCAATGGGCCAAATCCAGAATGTTGGCTGTTTACTTGTTTGTTATTTTATATAATTGAGTGGTTTTGACTATTCACAAACTATATTCACAAAGTTTTGCAACCATCCCTGCTCTCTAATTCCAGAACGTTTTCATCACCCCAAAAAGGAACCTCTTACCCATCTTAGCAGTCACTCCCTTCTCCCATACTGACCCTACCCAGAAACCACTAATCTATTTTCTGTTGCAATGGATTTTCCTATTCTGAACATTTCACTTAAATGGAATTATAAAGTTTGTGGCTTTTTAGCGTAATGTTTTTAAGATTCATCTATGTTATAGCATGAATCTGTACTTTTCTTTTTTGTGGCCAAATAGCATTCTGTCATTTGGATATACCACATTCTGTCTATTCATTCATCAGTTGGTGGAACATGGGGTTATTTCTATTTTTTGGCTATTATGAATAATGCTTCTATGAACATTTGTGTACAAGTTTGTGTGGACATGTTTTCTTCACTTTTCTTGGTATATACCCAAGGGTGGAATTGCTGGGTCAGATGGTAACTCAGTGTTTAACTTTTTTGAGGAACTGCCAAACTGTTTTCCAAAGTAGTACCACCATTTTACATTCCCAACAGAAATGTATGAGGGTTCCAATTTGTCTGCATCCTCGCCAACACTTCTCATTATCAATATTTTTTATTATAGGCCAGGCGTGGTGGCTCACGCCTATAATCCCAGCACTTAGGGAGGCCGAAGCAGGCAGATCACGAGGTCAGGAGATCGAGACCATCCTGGCTAACACAGTGAAACCCCATCTCTACTAAAAATATAAAACTTAGCCAGGCATGGTGGCACACACCTGTAATCCCAGCTACTCGGGAGGCTGAGGCAGGAGAATTGCTTGGACCCAGGAGGTGGAGGTTGCAGTGAGCCGAGATTGCGCCACTGTACTCCAGCCTGGGTGGCAGAGCAAGACTTTGTCTCAAAAAGAAAAAAAAGAAAATTTTTTTTATTATAGCCCTCCTGGTGGGTGTGGAGTGGTATCTCATTGTGATTTTGATTTTCATTTCCCTAGTGACTAATGATGTTGAGTATGTTTTCATGTGCTTGTTGTCATATTTGTGTCATATTTTCTTTGGAGAAAGGTCTATTCAGATCCTTTACTCGTTTTTTAATTGGGTTGCCCTTTTTTGTTGTTGAGTTAGATATATGTGGTTTGAAATTTTGTTTCTTTTCCTTTGTGTGTTGTCTTTTCATTTTTTAATGATGACTTTGCATAAAAGTTTTAATTTTAATGAAATTCAATTTATGTTTTATCTTTTTTTTAAATTGATATGGGATCTCTCTCCGTAACCCTCACTGGAGTGCATTGGCACAGTGATGGCTTACTGCAGCCTCAACCTCCCAGGCTCAAGCAATCCTCCCATCTCAGCCTCTTGAGTAGCTGGGACTGCAGGCACACACCACCATGCCCAACTAAACTTTTTTTCTTTCATTACTGGTGCTTTTGGTATTATGTCTTAAAAAACATTGCCTAATCCAAGGTCGTGAATATATACACCTGTGTTTTCTTCTAAGAGTTTTATAGTTTTAGATTTTATATGTAGGTCTTTGATTCATTTGAATTAATTTTTATGTATGGTGTGAGGTAGGGATCCAACTTCATTCTTTTACATGTGGACATCCACTTGTCCTGTCACCATGAGCTGAAAAGACTATTCTTTCCTTCTACTGAATTGCTTAACACTCTTTTTGTTTTGTTTTGTTTTGTTTTTTTAAGAGACAGAGTCTGGCTATGTTGCACAGGCTGGTCTCAAACTCTTAGTCTCAAGTGATCCTCCTGCCTTAGTCTCCCAAATAACTGGGATTATAGGTGCAAGCCCCAGTGCCCAACCTGTCTTGACACTCTTATCAGAAATCAATTGACTATAAATTTAAGGATGTATTTATGAACTCTCAATTCTAGTCCATTGATCTAAATGTCTGTTCTTATGCCAGTACCACACTGTTTTGATTGCTGTAGCATTGTAGTAAGTTATGAAATTGGGAAGTATGAGTCTTTCAACTTTGTTCATCTTTTTCAATATTGTTTTGTCTATTCTGGGTCCCCGGTATTTCCATATAAGGTTTATTTTATTTTAATTTAAAAAAATTTTTTTGAGGCAGAGTCTCACTCTGTCTCCCAGGCTGGAGTGTAGTGGCATGATCTCGGCTCACTGCAGCCTCCGCTTCCTTCCTCAACCTCCCATGTAGCTGGGATTACAGGCATGTGCCACGGCACCCAGCTGATTTTTTGTATGTTTTAGTAGAGACGGGGTTTCACCATGTTGGCCTCAAACTCCTGACCTCAAATGATCAGCCCACCTCAGCCTCCCAAAGTGCTGGGATTATAGGCATGAGCCACCACACCCAGCCCATATGAGCTTTAAATTCAAATTTATTGCCACTTGCTTTTATAAATAAAGTTTTATTGGAACACAGCATACTCACTTATGTATTGCTTATGTTTGCTCTAGTGATTCAATGGTAGAATTGAGTAGTAGTGATAGAGACCATATGGCCTGCAAGACCTAAAATATTTACTGTCTGAGCCTTTACAGAAAAGATTGCTAACCTCTGCTTTAGATGATGGAGTAAACTCATGCTTTGAAGTACCAGAGGGCAGAACTAAGAACTATTCATTAATTCAGTCATATTTTCAAGCAAATATTGAATGCCTGCTATATGACAGAAATGTTCTAGACACTAGGAAAAGAATATAGCAGTGAATAAGACCAACACAATTCCTGGCCCCACGAAGCTTCTTGCCATGACCTGTAAAACACCCTTAGGATTTGGCCTCTGCTCACCTCCCTGAGCCCATCTTGCTCATCTTACTCTGTCCCCTTCATCACTATGCTCTAACCACATTGGCTTTCCTTCTGTTTCTTCAGCATTATCAGGCCTGTTCTTATTTTTATACTCGTTCTTCCATATGCCTGAAATGCTTTTCCTTCAGATCTTTGTGTAACTTGCTACTTCTCAGCATTCAGATTTCACCTCAAATATTAATTCCTCAAAGTGGCTTTCCCTGACCACTGTGTCTAAAGTATATCCAGGCCAGGTGCGGTGATTCATGCCTGTAATCCCAGTACTTTGGGAGGCCAAGGCGGGTGAATCACCTGAGGTCAGGAGTTCAAGACCAGCCTGGCCAACATGGTGAAACCCCATCTCTACTAAAAATACAAAAATTAGCCATGTGCGGTGATGCGTGCCTGTAAGCCCAGCTACTCAAGAGACTGAGGCAGAGAATTACTTGAACCTGGGAGGCGGACGTTGCAGTGAGCTGAGGTTGTGCCCTGCACTCCAGCCTGGGTGACACAGTGATATTTCGTCTCAAAAAATAAAAATAAATAATGTATATTCATCACACTTATTACCATCTGAATTCATCTTACTGATTTATATGTTTGTTTATTTTCTCTCTTACCCTACTAGAGTAATCTTATTTACCACAACAACCTTTGCATGTGAAAGAATGCCTAGTATATAATAGGTGCTTGAATAATTATTAAAAGATTGAATTAAGGCCGGACACGGTGACTCATGCCTATAATCCCAGCACTTTGGGAGGCTGAGGCAGGCAGATCACTTGAGCCCAGGAGTTTGAAACCAGCCAGCCTGGTCAACATGGCGAAACCCCATCTCTACAAAAAATACAAAAATTAGCCAGGTGTGGTGGCACGCATCTCTAGTCCCAGCTACTCAGGAGGCTGAGATGGGAGGATCACTGGAGCCCGACCAGAAATATAATTGCTCCTTTTCATGACTTTTAGGAGGATTTTTCTTTCTCCAATATAGTTCACATTGGGCTGTGCTTACGTTTTTTGTTTCTTGGGATTGTTTTTGTTTTTGTTTTTGTTTTTATGAGACAGAGCCTTGCTCTCTTGCCCAGGCTGGAGTGCAGTGACATGATCATGGCTCACTGTAGCCTCCACCTCCCGGGTTCAAGAGATCCTCCCACCTTAGCCTCCCCAGTAGCTGGGACTACAAGCGCACGCCACCACAGCTGGCTAATTTCTTAAATTTTTGTAGAGATAGCATCTGACTATGTTGCCCAGACTAGTCTCAAACTCCTGGGCTCAAGCAGTCCTCCTGCCTAGCCTCCCAAAGTGCTGAGATTACTGGTGTGAGCCACCATGCCCAGCCTGTGCTGTAAGTCTTGAACTCTCTTGGTACAATGGAAAAGACGTATTTGGATTTTAGTTCTGATTCTGCCACTCAGCTATCAAAGTAGCCACTCAAAGTGCTTTACAAATACTGTTCGTTTCCCACAACAACCCCATGAGGCTATCTACAGTTATTATTTCTTTTACTGATGTAGAGCCTGAGACACAGAGAGGTTAAAGAACTTGCTCAAGGAAATACAGCTTGTACACATAAAACGATATTTGTTGTATTTTATGGACAACTTAATGGATTTTCAAGGGTAATTATGTGAAGTATTTAGGACAGGGCCTGACACATAGAAAGCTAAGTTTAGCTATTCTTATAATTATTACTACTCCATATAAGTAGTTCTTAGGCCCACTAAAATTTGAGAAAACATTGAGCTAGATTAAAGAAGGAACAAAAGGAAAGATTTTATGGAAATGTCTGAATATACAAATCATTCTGACTTTAAGACAACATATCGTTAAGTGAATAGTGAGTGAGGAATTTTTTAAAGTTTTATTTGCTGTCAGAACTTACTCCATTCTGTTAAAATATTGCACCTACATAACCTTAATACATGGTAATAAATGTGTGTATTGTGAAGCTTAAATAAATTGACAAAAGTGAAAGCTTAACATCTACCCTGGAATTTAGTAAGTGTTCTGTTAATTTTGCTGGATTTTAATCTAAATCTTGCTTGTTCAGACTCATTCATGCTGTTTTTTAAGAAGTTAGAGAGAAGCACTTGGCTGTCTGCTTCCTGTCTTTCCTAGTTGGCATTTTTTGTGGAGGCTTCATTAAATATCTGTAACTTTCACGCTCTTTGACATTGACCCTTTAGGTTGAGCCTCATTACACAAGGGTTTAGGCCTGAAGTCAGCAGGTACGTTAAATGTGTATATGATGAATCTCTCTGGGTTACAGTTAAGAGAGGGTCCTTATATGTAGCTACACAAACTGGATCACAGGCTTTGCCTGAAAGTCAGAAAATGTTCTCAAAGATCCTTTAAGCCTGTTCCTAAAGACTGACATTCTTATTTTCTTCTGGTTTGTTTGGTATCTCCTTTTTCTTTTATATATATATATATATATA
>NW_012102365.1:1829549-1832407 GCF_000951045.1 Mandrillus leucophaeus
TGGTGCAATCTCAGCTCACTGCAACCTCTGCCTCCTGGGTTCAAGCCATTCTCCTGCCTCAGCCTCCCAAGTAGCTGGGACTACAGGCATGCGCCACCACACCTGGCTAATTTTTGTATTTTTAGTAGAGATGGGGTTTCACCATGTTGGCCAGGCTGGTTTTGAACTCCTGACCTCAAATGATCTGCCCACCTCAGCCTCCCAAAGTGCTGGGATTACAGGTGTGAGCTACTGCGCTTGGCCTCTTTTTTCTATTATGATAGAACTTTGTCTCTTGTTGCTATAAACATGGACCTGTGTTATCCTACTGTTTACTTCCTTTTCTCTCATTACCTTATAAATAATGAGTATTGAATAAATGAGTTGCCTGTTTATTACCTATATGACTTACTATTTTTCTCTGTGGATCCCACTTTTTTATTGATTGCTATCCACTAAATTGTATTTATTAATAACGTTTCCCATTTTAAAACACTTTTCCACAGCATGACTACTCATCAGAACTTCCTGAGCAGCATGATTTATAATACAGATTTTAAATATTTCGGTCAAATGCCAAAAATTATGGCATTGGGCCTAGTCTGGGCTGCCTAGTCACTGTAAATGTTCTTTTCTCATTGGATTTTTAAAATACATTGACTCACCAAAATCAGAACTGACCTAAATGTACAACACTAAGGGAGAAGTGAATAAATATGGCTTAATCTTTGGATGAATATTCTATAGCCATTTGGTTTTGGGTTTTGGGTTCTGTTTATTTGTTTGTTTGTTTGTTTGTTTGAGACAGAGTTTTAGCTCTTGTTGCCCGGGCTCAAGTACAACAGCGTGATCTCAGTTCACCGCAATCACTGCAACCTCCACCTCCCTGGTTCAAACAATTCTTCTGCCTTAGCCTCCTGAGTAGCTGGGATTACAGGTGCATGCCAGCACGCCCAGCTAATTTTTGTATTTTTAGTAGAGACGGGGTTTCACCACATTGGCCAGGCTGGTCTGGAACTCCTGACCTTAGGTGATCCGCCCACCTCGTCCTCCCAAAGTGCTGGGATTACAGGTGTGAGCCACCACACCTAGCCTCTATAAGCTATTTGAAGTGATGCTTGTGAGGAGATCATAGTAACATAGGGGAAAGCTAATGTTACAGGTTTGGAGAAGAGGGTGAGAAAGCAAAATCTCACCAATTCCCTGAGGACAGAATATGTGTTTGTCTGATTCAGTCGTGTCTCCCTGAGCCCAGTGCAATGCTTTGAGACAGCTTTAAGTAAAATAAAAGTAGTGTGACATCATGATTAAAAGTCAAGCTTTATTGAACCCAGGAGGAGGAGGTTGCAGTGAGCCGTGATCATGCCACTGCACTCTAGTCTTGGCAATGGAACCAGACCCTGTCTCAAAAAAAAAAAAGCCCTGGAAATCTTTACCATTTATAACAACATGGATGAACTCCGAGGACATTATGTTAGATGAAGTAAGCCAGGCACAGAAAGACAGATACTGTATGGTCTCACTTGAAATCTTAAAAAGTTGGTCTCATAGAAGTAGAAAGTGGCATCATGGTTACCAGGGACTAGAGTGGTTGGTTGGAGGCTGTAGTGCAGTGGCACAATCACTGCAACCTGAAACTGGGCTCAAACGATCCTTCCACCTCAGCCTCCTAAGTGGGATTACAGGTGCATGCCACCACATCCAGCTAATTTTTTTTTTTTTTTTGAGAGGGTGTCTCACTCTCTTGCCCAGGCTGGAGTACAGTAGTGCGATGTCAGCTCACTGCAACCTCCGCCTCCCGGGTTCAAGCAATTCTCCTGCCTCAGCCTCCCAAGTAGCTGGGATTACAGGGGTGCACCACCACTCCCAGCTAATTTTTTGTATTTTTAGTAGAGATGGGGTTTTGCCATGTTGGTCAGGCTGGTCTCGAACTCCTGACCTCAGGTGATCTACCCACCTCAGCCTCCCCAAGTGCTGTAATTACAGGCATGAGGCTTTTGGAGGCTATAGAGTAGAATCTATTTCCTTGCTATTCTGAGCTTTGGAGGCTGCTGTATTTCTTGACTCCCTGCCTCCTTCCTCCATCTTCAAAGCTAGCAACAGCAGGTCCAGTTTCTTTCATACCTCCATCTCTCCAGTTCTCTGCAACCAGGAAAGGTACTGTACTCCAATTTTAGGGATTCATATGATTAGATTGGGTCCACCTGGATAATCTAGGCTAATCTTCCCATCTCAGGGTCCTTAACCTTAATCACATCTGCAAAGTCCCTTTTGCCACCTAAAATAACATATTCATAGGTTTCAGAGGATTAGGATATGAACATCTGTAGGAGGCCATATTTTGCCACAAGTGCTCAGTTAGACACTGTGCCTTGCTTTTTGTAAGCCCTCAATAAGTGGTGGTCATTCAGGGTCCTTGGTGTTCCGGGAGATTCCAAACTGAAGCTGTTACATCACCTCTTGCCCCACTCCACCCTACCCCCACCCCTGGTACAAGTAATTTACAGCTTGTTGGAAAAATGAGAGCACTAAGGGCAGAGATGATTCTGACCCAGAGACACCAGAGTCATGCGTGAGGTTTGATCCACATGCCATGGGAAGGTAAAAGACCTTAGATCAGCAAGTGATCTGGCAGGCTTGAACAAAGCAGTAATGTATAGAAGTAGAGAGCCTGGGAAGAATGAGTTTTACCTCAGATGAGATTCTTTACAGGACAAGGAGTAAAGAGGGAAGAAGGCCAGGCACGGTGGCAAACACCTATAGTTCCAGCTACTTGGGAGGCTGAGGTGGGGGCAGTGGCTTGAGGCCAGGCATTCAAGACCAGCTTGGGCAACATAGTGAGATCCTGTCTCTTTAAAAAAAAAAAAAAAAAAAAAAAA
>NW_012102365.1:1832877-1835796 GCF_000951045.1 Mandrillus leucophaeus
AAAAAAAAAAAAAAAAAAAATGCTGGGTGAATAAAAGATTAGCCTTCTAGTTAACTGGCTGTCCTTGGATTGAATGTTTCCTGGCAAATTTTCTGTGGCTGAGAGGATGTCCCTTGAAGGTACTGTTTCAGACATATCTCTTTTTCTGTTTTTGTTTTGTTTTGTTTGAGACACGGTCTGGTTCTGTTGCCCCGACTGGAGTGCAGCAGTGCGATCTCAGCTCACTCCAACCTCCACCTCCCCGGCTCAAGTCATCCTCCCACCTCAGCCTCCCGAGTAGCTTGGACTACAGGCACATGCCACCACACCCAACTAATTTTTGTATTTTTTGTAGAGACGGGGTTTCGCCATGTTGCCCAGGTTGATCCCAACTCCTGAGTTAAAGCAATCTGCCCCAAGCAGATTGGGTGGCCTCACAAAGCACCAGGATTACAGGTGTGAGCCTCTGTGCCTGGCTGACGTACTCCTAATGGTAAAAGCAAAAATATGTTTGGATCTCACTTTTACTTCTTTGTACTGTCTGAACTTCAGTTTACTTTTCTGCAAAACGGAATCAATGAAACCTGTCCTTTATGGCTCAGAAGTACCTAGTATCAAGTGAGATCATGAGTATGAAACTTTATATATTGTAAGACACTAGTCAGTTTTAAGTCCACTCTGGCTACTCACATACACTTGGGAAATATTGAAAATGGAAAGACTGGTTTACCTGTTCAGTTCCACTTCTTGGTGTTGAGTTCCCCAAGAGAACCCCTAACCAACTCTCTTCCTGTCCCTTTTCATTTGCTCCCGCAGGGTCACTCAGGATGTGTCAACTGTCTGGAGTGGAATGAGAAAGGAGAGTAAGTATGAGCTAGAGCACCTGAAGGGTGCTGGGGAAGGAAGTGAGGAGGGTGGAACAAGGGAGCTCCTGAGTGGATCCAAGGAAAAGAGTGGACCCAAATGAAGAGAGACTGCTGCTCTCTGCTGTTCTTCAGTTTAGCCCATAATTTTCAACACAAACAATCTCAGATAGATGGAAAGTTGGATGACCATCCAAACCCTGTTTTGTTTTGTTTTGTTTTGTTTTGTTTTGTTTTGTTTTGTTTTGTTTTAGAGACAGAGTCTCGCTCTGTCACCCAGGCTGGAGTCCAATGGCGTGATCTTGGCTCACTGCAACCTCTGCCTTTCAGGCTCAAGCGATTCTCCTTAATCAACCTCCCAAGTAACTGGGACTACAGGCACGTGCCACCATTCTTGGCTAATTTTTTGTATTTTTAGTAGAGACAAGGTTTTGCCATGTTGCCCAGGCTGGTCTCAAACTCCTGAGCTCAGGCAATCCACCCGCCTCAGCCTCCCAAAGTGCTAGGATTACAGGCATGAACCACCGCACCCAGCCCAAAACCCTGTCTTTTTAATAAGCCAATGTGTTTAAGAATAATGGAAATTGGCCCGGCATGGTGGCTCACACCTGTAAACCCAGCACTTTGGGAGGCCAAGATGGGCGGATCTTGAGGTCAGGAGATCGAGACCATCCTGGCTAACACTGTGAAACCTCGTCTCTACTAAAAATACAAAAAATTAGCCGGGCGCGGTGGCGGGCTCCTGTAGTCCCAGCTACACGGGAGACTGAGGCAGGAGAATGGCATGAACCTGGGGGGCGGAACTTGCAGTGAGTGGAGATCGCACCACTGCACTTCAGCCTGGGCAACAGAGTGAGACTCCGTCTCAAAAAAAAAAGAATAATGGAAATTTCTCAGGACAAAGAAGAGAAGCAGCTGTTTACAAGGCATCCTTAAATTCTGTGACATTTACTGTTCTTCAAGTTCTGTAGCCTAGAAAATGGGATGGGGAAAGGGAGCCTAGAAATTAGAGGAGAGGTTACAATCCCTCACTCTGCTTTCAGCTTGCTGGCCTCTGGTTCCGACGACCAGCACACGATTGTGTGGGACCCGCTGCACCACAAGAAGCTGCTCTCCATGCACACGGGACACACTGCAAATATCTTCTCTGTCAAGGTGAGCAGGACAAGCCACAGAGCAAGCACAAGAGTGACTGGGCTGGGCTGTAGCCACGCCATGTTGGTATGTGTATGTCCCATATACCGCCTAGGGTCACAGACAACCTTAAGTATCTGTTGGTGATTCCTAAAACCTCATTTCTCTTCCATGTTCTTCTTCCTCTTTTAGAACTAAGAGGCCAATTCTAGATGAATTTATCTTTATGTGAATGGTAGTGGTGGGGGAATAGTTCTGAACATGAACTTAGAGAGCAGGCATACCTGGGTTTGACTCCCTTATCTGCTTCTTGGGCATTGTGTGAACCGGGAAAATCACCTGACTTGTCTGAGCCTGTTTGCTCATCTGTGAAAAAGGAAGCAGCGAAGGAAAATCTCCCAGATTTGTAAACAAATGAATTTTTTAAAAAGGAAATAACAGTCTACAGGGTTGATGTGACAGTTCAATGAGATAATTGATAAAAATAAAGTCTGTGCCCAGTGCTTTTATCTGTTCTACCTCTTCATAGGAAATGAATATTTCGATTTGTTGGAGGAGGACAGTTGAGCTAAGGAGAGGTGAGAAGGGGACTTACAAGTGTCTTCAGACCTTTGAAGCTCTTTTGAAGCCCTGGAAATGACATGAGACGGGTTTTTTTTGTTGCGGAAAACAGACCTAGGACTAGTGACTATAAGTCCACAGAATTAAATGTGGGCCTGAGGAAAGGAAGAACTGTCTAATGCTTAGAGCTCTTTGAAAAATGTAGAATGGGCCCCTGGAGGAGATGAGTAAATGTCCTATCCCTGCACTTGTCCACTTGCCAGGTGCTTTATCTCCAAGGTTTAAAGTTGGAAGAAATGGCCTGCAAGGAAGGGCCTTTCCAGCTCTGAGATTCTAAAATGGATAGATGTGAGAATGAAGTTGTCCTTCAGAAAGTCTCACT
>NW_012102365.1:1837024-1838731 GCF_000951045.1 Mandrillus leucophaeus
GCTGGGATTACAGGCTTGAGCCACCGCGCCCGGCTTAGACCTTGTTCTTTTTTTTGTCTTTTCTTTTCTCTTTTTTAAGGCTGAGTCTCACTCTGAATGTCGCCCAGGCTGGAGTGCAATGGCACAATCTTGCCTCACTGCAACCTCCAACTCCGGGTTCAAGCGATTCTTGTGCCTCAGCCTCCTGAGTAGCTGGGATTACAGGTGTGCACCACCACGCCTGGCAAATTTTTGTATTTTTAGTAGAGACAGGGTTTCACCAGGCCGATTTCGAACTCCTGATCTCAGGTTATCCACCTGCCTCAGCCTCCCAAGGTGTTGGGATTACAGGCATGAGCCACAGTGCCCAGCTAGACCTTGTTCTAATGAGCCCTTAGAGAAGCCTATGTGGAAAGAGTGAATTGTTGCTCTTTGTGAACATTTAAAGTCAAGTGGGACATCAGCTGTTTCAGTGTAGGACATTGCCCCTCCCCCAATACTACCACTCAGCCTTGTTGTGGGTAGGGAGCAACTTTTCAATTAAAAAAAAAGATATTTCAATTTTTTGAACTTACACGAGAATTCAACACTCCCAAATATTTTTCATTCTCAAAGTTATGTGATAGAACTACATACTTTCTGGTTGTTGTTTTTTTTGTTGTTCTGTTTTGTTTTTTTTGTTTTTTTGTTTTTTTGGAGACAGAGTCTTGCTCTGTCACCCAGGCTGGAGTGCAGTGGCACGATCTCATCTCACTGCAACCTCCGACTCCTGGGTTCAAGTGATTCTCCTGCCTCAGCCTCCTGAGTAGCTGGGACTACAGGCATACGCCACCACACCCGGCTAATTTTTTTGTATTTTTAGTAGAGACAGGGTTTTTCCATGTTGGTAAGGCTGGTCTCGAATTCCCGACCTCAGGTGATCCACCTGCCTCAGCCTCCCAGAGTGCTGGGATTACAGGTGTGAGCCACAGTGCCCAGCCGAGAACTGCATACTTTCTTTTTTCATCATTTGAAGCTATGGTTACAGCTGTTTTTTTCTTATCAGATGTCATCTGGAGCATTTTGTTCTTGCCTTTATCAGGATGGTGGTTTGTGTGTTTTTTTTTTTTTTTCTTTTGAGACAGAGTCTTGTTTGCTCTGTCACCCATGCTGGAGTGAGTGATGCCATCTCAGCTCACTGCAACCTCCACCTCCCGGGTTCAAGCAATTCTCCTGCTTCAACATTCCAAGCAGCTGGGATTACAGGTGCACACCACCACACCCAGCTAATTTTTTTTGTAGTAAAGACAGGGTTTCACCATGTTGGCCAGGGTGGTCTCAAACTCCTGACCTCAGGTGATCCGCCCACCTCGGCCTCCCAAAGTGTTGGGATTACAGGTGTGAGCCACTGCACCTGGCCTTTTTTTTTTTTTTTTTTTAAATAAATACTGCACAGAGATGTATCCTCTAGATGCTCAGCCCTTCCTTATGGTCCAACATTTGAGCTGTTTCCAATATTTGCTATTACAAAAAGCATCCAAGCATTTCTGACCAGGTCCCTTTTTTCTTTTTGGATTATTTCTTAGAAGTGGAAGTTTTGAGTCAAAAGATGGAAATTGTTTTTAATCTTTGTTACTATTGCCAGATTGTTTTTCAGAAACAGTCAAACTAATTTAAAACACTCATTCCCAGCCAGGCATGCTGGCTTATGTGTGCAGTCCCAGCACTTTGGGAGGCCAAGGCAGGTGG
>NW_012102365.1:1843407-1844513 GCF_000951045.1 Mandrillus leucophaeus
ATGACACGTGATTTTTTTTTTTTTTTTTTTTTTTTTTTTGAGGCAGGATCTCACTCTGTCACACAGGCTGGAGTGCAGTGGTGCAATCTCGGGTCACTGCAGCCTCGACATCCCAGGCTCAAATGATCCTCCCACCTCAGCCTCCTGAGTAGCTGGGACCACAGGCACATGCCACCACACCTGGCTAATTTTTGTATTTTTTGTAAAGATGGGGTTTCACCATGTTGCCAGACTGGTCTCAAACTCCTGGGCTCAAGCAACCACCCTCCTGCCTCAGCCTCCTAAAGCACTGGGATTACAGGCTATGCCACCATGCCCAGCCAAATGTGATTCTAATTAATCATAATATTTCAAGCAGGGCTTTGGGTAGATCAGATAGCCCACCCTGAATGCCAGAGCTAGGAAGATTTTCCGGCCTGAAGTTTGCTGGAAACACCTTCTAGTATAGCTTGATGGTTCTATGCTCAACACTCACTGTGTTCCAAGACCCTGGTTCTTGAGAAGCAGTCCTGGTTACTGGTTCAACCACATCTTTACCTCACAGCTTCCATCTCTTTTTTTGTCCCCTCAACTCTAGGTCTATTTGTTTGACTTGACTTACAAGCAGCGGCCATACACCTTCCTCTTACCTAGAAAATGCCACTCCTCAGGGGGTAAGTTCTCCCTTAGGGTATCTCTGCTGAGGCGGTGTAGGGGAGCTTGAGTGCATGCTACACCTGCTGAGAAGCCTGCCCTTTACTCTGGACGGTGATCCTCAAAAAGAGCAGATCTCTGAAATAACCCTGCCTATGCAGTAAGAAAGAAGATGACAATAGAGCAGAGATCTCTTAAAGAGCTTTGCATCACTGCCCTTTTTGCTTCCCTCTGGAAAGACAGGTTCCTTCCATGGCTTGGCTCTTGAGAACCTGAAGTAGTTCTCCTCTCCTTTGTATCCTGGCCCAGTGTTCTCATTGATTTCTTCCTGGGGCCTGCAGTTGATTTAGGCACATCCTCCCTCCATTCCCACCCCCAGCCCCAGCCCCAGCCCCTGCCCCAGCCCTAGCCGGAGCCCTAGCTGAGTAATGCCACAGTGAAGTTGTGTCTCTCGCCAGCCAGCAGAGGGCGCA
>NW_012102365.1:1847353-1849879 GCF_000951045.1 Mandrillus leucophaeus
CCGAAGTGCTGGGACTACAAGTATGAGCCACTGTGCCTGACCCCTTCTTTTATTTATTTATTTATTTATTTATTTATTTATTTTTTTGAGACACAGTCTTGCTCTGTTACCCATGTTTGGAGCGCAGTGGCATAATCTCAGCTCACTGCAACCTCTGCCTCCCGGGTTCAAACTGTTGTCCTGCTTCAGCCTCCTGAGTAGCTGGGATTACAGGCACCTGCCACCATACCTGGATAATTTTTGTATTATTAGTAGAGACAGGGTTTCACCATGTTGGCCAGGCTAGTCTTCAACTCCTGACCTCAGGTGATCTGCCCGCGTCAGCCTCCCAAAGCGTTGGGATTACAGACGTCACCCACCACACCCAGCCTGGCCCCTTCTTCTTTATGAAATGGACTTTGTTCAATTTTGTGATTTTTTAAAAACTTAATCCTTGCTTATGTTGGAAAATATGAAAAGTATAAATTACCCATAATCTCTTATATAATTTCTTATATAAATTCCTTATAATTTCCTTATATTTATTTATTCTTATAATTTCTTATACGAATCTCTTATAGTGTCTTTCTGAAAGAAATCACTGTATATAATATTTCCTGCTTGTTCTTATAATACTCAGAACCCCCACAGCACTCCCAGACCTGAGTTGCCTCTCGAGCCTGTTGCCCAGGCTTTCCATGATTCTTGGGATGGATACAGGAATGTCTGGCCTGCTTATTTTCATTCATGGGCTTGGTGACCACTGCTTCCCCTCACGCACTGCATGGCTTGGAGCGGTTCTTGAACTTTAGCTTGCTTGTTTGTAAAATGGGAAAGATAAGGTGGTCATGAAGACCCAGACAGCTTATAAGACCTACTTGGTAAAGCACTGTAACGTATGTGTCTGTAATTGTCTAGTTGGTGGGCCTTTGGGGTTGCTTAGGTAAGGAAGAAAAATACCTCATGTATCTCTCAGATACAAATGTGAATTTTCTTTTAGTGAGTGTGGTCTGGTCTAGCCAGGGGCAGTGCTGTGACTTTAACCTATATGATTTTCCTTCCTACCAGAAAGAGCATGAAGCAGAGCCCTTCAGCGGGTGTGCACACCTTCTGTGACCGGCAGAAACCGCTTCCGGATGGTGCAGCACAATATTACGTAGCAGGTAGTGCTCAGCACAGCTCTGGCCCCAAATTGTTGGCTAGATGCTGACTCTTTTGGGGGCAGTCCAGGGAGACAGCATGGCATGGTGGTCAAGAAGAAGAGTTTTAGAGTCAGACAGACCTGAGTTTTAATCCCAACTCTGCCATGGACAAGCTATGTCACCTTCAGCAAATTACAGAAAAGAAACTCATTAAGATTAAGTAAAATGGGATTATAATGACTAAATGAGATTAAATATATAAAGCAGCTGGCCCAGTGCATATAGTGAGGGCTCAACACTTGTAGCTGCTTTTATGCTAAAGTTGATTGGTATCATTTTTGCTATGACTGACTTCACACAATCTCATGCCCCTTTGAAGAGGACTGGGACCCTAGTATGACTGGGCTATTCCCTGCAGGTCACCTGCCAGTGAAGCTTCCTGACTACAACAACCGTTTGAGAGTGCTGGTTGCCACCTATGTGACCTTCAGCCCCAATGGCACAGAGCTGCTAGTCAACATGGGAGGGGAACAGGTATGTACAGCATAAAGTGGTTCTGCCCCGTCATCATTCCATGCCCAGCAGCCAGGGGCGTGTACCTTAGTTCACTGCTGAGGCAGACAAGACACAACAGCCTTATGGTAAATGATGTTACAGTGAAATGTGGTGGTGACGTGGCGTCATTGGAGTTCCCAGAGAGGTGTCCTAGCTCAGTCTTTTTATTTAATTTTTTCTTAAGGAACTAGATAGAAATAGGATAGTATGGTATTTTGGTTAAGAATATGGAATTTGGAATTGGCAGACTTCTGTTCAAATGCTGGCCTGCTGTTTACCAGCTGTTTACTGTGACTTTGAGCAAATCTCTTTATTTTTCTGAGCCTCCGTTTCCTCATCTGCTATTTTCCTAGGGGGAAATCCCTGGGGCTCAGAGCATGCAGCTCAGAGCAAGCTATGGGTTAGGGCCAGCTTTGGGAAGTGTTCTTTGATAATGGCAGGTTGCTAAACCTTCTGTTTGTGTGCTCTCAGGATATTTAGTAAGCCTTGCATACATTTATTTACTCTACCAACACTGAGCACTTACTCTGGGACTAGCATTATTGTCAATATAAGAGAGACAAGTGGGAAATATGATCCATCCCCAGGCTGATGGGAGACATGACAAATGAAACAGTTAATGATGTTACAAGGCAAGGCCCAAATATATACAAAGGAAATGGGATGCAGAATAGGTGAGGATAAGCCAGACACTCCTGCACCTGTCCAAGGAATCGTGAAAGGCTCAGGAGTAGTGCCAGGGTAAATGTAAAATGAGACCTTTGGCTTTGTGATCTTTGAGGACTTCTTTACCTTTTTAAACATATGACACGTGATTTTTTTTTTTTTTTTTTTTTTTGAGGCAGGATCT
>NW_012102365.1:1851599-1855111 GCF_000951045.1 Mandrillus leucophaeus
AGTGCTAGGATTACTGGTGTGAGCCACCACACCTGGCCTTATTTTGATTTTTACTTATTGGTTTACTTTTTTGTCTGTATCCTCACTGAATAGAAAAGTAAACTCTCTTAGAGCAACTCCATGTCTGTCTTGTTCTTGGTTGTGTCCCTAGAGCCCAGCACAGTGCCTGGCACACAGAGCTGCTTCATACATTTCTCTTGAACAGTTGGTCAGTGGCCATATACCTGGAAGGGGGCAAGCCAGCTGGAAATGGTAAAATGGACTGACCCCTTTTCCAGTGCCCTACATTGTTACACATTTGCCTCTACTTCCCTTCATTCTAAAATGGTGGTGTTGCCCTTCTTTAACTCCTTTCTTCAGATGTGACCTTAGAACTTCTTCCTTATCTCCCCAGCCTGCTTTAATCTGTCTCCCTTGAGTTCCTGTAGGACTTTGTGCCCTCTTTCCTTTTACAAATGAGGAATATCTAACTCATATATAAATTATAACATAGTCAAGAACAAGGCAATAAAGTCTGACAGACCTGGGGTCAAATCCTAGCTCTCTCACTCAGTATTTGACTGGGATAAGTCACTGCATCCCTGAACCTCAGAAGACAGAATGCACTTGGTCAGTGGCAGGTCCAGCTCTGTGTAGCACTTGTTGACCTTGGCTGACCAGATTTTGCCAGGGCCAGCTGGTAGAAGCTGAGCGTCTAGCACATCGGGTAGGATCCTAAGTGTTTAGGCATAGGCACAGTCAGAGAAGGTGTCCTAGCAGAAGGTGAACATAAGCTGGGCCTTCCAGAACAGACAGGATTTGGATGGGCAAGGAAAAGCAGAGTGTATTCCCCAGCTTGAGCAGAGTTTGCAAAGGCAGAAATAAACATGGCATGTGCAGGATAAAGAATTCTGTAGTTATAATTGACCCACATTTAGAAAACTGAGGAATAAGGTTGGACAGAGAAGTGAAATTGAGTCTTGAAAACCAGACTGAGGAGTTTGGTAAAAGTAAACTTGTGCTAAAAGTATTGAGGAATCTCTGCAATTTTTTGAGCAGGAGAGTGATGTAAAATAATATTTTAGGAAGAGCAACCTGGTGAAGATGGCTTAGAAAGACAAGGTGAACAGCAAAGAGGTGGTAACAGATGTCCAGGCAAGAGGGGTGAGCATATGGGTGATGTCCCCACTACCCACCACTCTCTGAGGATACCTGTGTATTGGCAGCAGAAAGTTTCCCCATCTGGAGCAGTGGGAGTTTGCTGCTGTTTGGTAGCCTTTTTGGCATTACCTTTACTGCATGGATGAGACTTCTAGGCTTGCCTTGGCCCATGGTATATCTAGATAGCTCTTAGATGATCTGCAGATTCTCTTTTCTGTCACCTCCATACCTTGTTTCATGAAAGAAACTAGATTAGGTAGGAGTGGAGCAGAGTGTTTAAGATGCCATCTTAGAAAGCTTCCCCAGCTCTGCACTTACTAGCAGTATCGTCTCAGTCAGGTTATTCAACATCTTTGAACCTCAGTATTCTAATGGTACCTAGGGATGACGTTAGGATTTAATTAAGGGGTAATACTGGACATAAAGCACATTTTCACTAAGTATTGGTAATCAGTAGTAGTATAATAGTAGCAATAATACTGACATCTGTAGAATATGTACAGTAGTGTCCACCTTAGGAGTTTTAGTGGAATAAAATAGAATGTGTGAGAAGCCTACTACAGGTACCTGGCACACGGTGGGCACTCAAGAAATAGGAATTGTTTTTGACATTCTTATTTAGAAACAGGTCCAAAGTCCCTCCCAATCCTCTTGCATAACAAGAACTTGTCTTTTCCTCTGCCTTCCACACAAGGACCCCAAGCCCCAATTCCCTAACTCTGTCCTCTCTCACAGCCAGTATGACCTTCGAGAGAACAGCAAACACTCGGAGGTGCTGATTGACCTGACAGAGTACTGTGGCCAGCTGGTGGAGGCCAAGTGCCTCACCGTCAACCCCCAGGACAACAACTGCCTGGCAGTTGGGGCCAGCGGGCCCTTCGTGAGGCTCTATGACATCCGCATGATCCATAACCACAGGTATGAATAGTTCAGCCTCCTGTCTCCTATGGGTAAGTCCCTGGAGAACCTGCTGCCCCTTTCCCTCACTGCCATTGCCATGCCCTCTTCTTCTATCACAGCTCACTGCAACCTCGACCTCCCAGGCTCAAGCGATCCTCCCACCTCAGCCTCTCTAGTAGCTGAGACTACAGTCACAACGCCACCCCACTTGGCTAATTTTTTAATTTTTTTATAGAGGTGGGGTCTTTCCATGTTGCCCAGGCTGGTCTCAAACTCGTGAGCTAAGGCAATCTTCCTACCTCGACCTCCCGAAGTGCTGGGACTACAAGTATGAGCCACTGTGCCTGACCCCTTCTTTTATTTATTTATTTATTTATTTATTTATTTATTTTTTTGAGACACAGTCTTGCTCTGTTACCCATGTTTGGAGCGCAGTGGCATAATCTCAGCTCACTGCAACCTCTGCCTCCCGGGTTCAAACTGTTGTCCTGCTTCAGCCTCCTGAGTAGCTGGGATTACAGGCACCTGCCACCATACCTGGATAATTTTTGTATTATTAGTAGAGACAGGGTTTCACCATGTTGGCCAGGCTAGTCTTCAACTCCTGACCTCAGGTGATCTGCCCGCGTCAGCCTCCCAAAGCGTTGGGATTACAGACGTCACCCACCACACCCAGCCTGGCCCCTTCTTCTTTATGAAATGGACTTTGTTCAATTTTGTGATTTTTTAAAAACTTAATCCTTGCTTATGTTGGAAAATATGAAAAGTATAAATTACCCATAATCTCTTATATAATTTCTTATATAAATTCCTTATAATTTCCTTATATTTATTTATTCTTATAATTTCTTATACGAATCTCTTATAGTGTCTTTCTGAAAGAAATCACTGTATATAATATTTCCTGCTTGTTCTTATAATACTCAGAACCCCCACAGCACTCCCAGACCTGAGTTGCCTCTCGAGCCTGTTGCCCAGGCTTTCCATGATTCTTGGGATGGATACAGGAATGTCTGGCCTGCTTATTTTCATTCATGGGCTTGGTGACCACTGCTTCCCCTCACGCACTGCATGGCTTGGAGCGGTTCTTGAACTTTAGCTTGCTTGTTTGTAAAATGGGAAAGATAAGGTGGTCATGAAGACCCAGACAGCTTATAAGACCTACTTGGTAAAGCACTGTAACGTATGTGTCTGTAATTGTCTAGTTGGTGGGCCTTTGGGGTTGCTTAGGTAAGGAAGAAAAATACCTCATGTATCTCTCAGATACAAATGTGAATTTTCTTTTAGTGAGTGTGGTCTGGTCTAGCCAGGGGCAGTGCTGTGACTTTAACCTATATGATTTTCCTTCCTACCAGAAAGAGCATGAAGCAGAGCCCTTCAGCGGGTGTGCACACCTTCTGTGACCGGCAGAAACCGCTTCCGGATGGTGCAGCACAATATTACGTAGCAGGTAGTGCTCAGCACAGCTCTGG
>NW_012102365.1:1857436-1888424 GCF_000951045.1 Mandrillus leucophaeus
GGCCCAGTGTTCTCATTGATTTCTTCCTGGGGCCTGCAGTTGATTTAGGCACATCCTCCCTCCATTCCCACCCCCAGCCCCAGCCCCAGCCCCTGCCCCAGCCCTAGCCGGAGCCCTAGCTGAGTAATGCCACAGTGAAGTTGTGTCTCTCGCCAGCCAGCAGAGGGCGCACGGGCTTTTCTTTATGTCAGAACTTGCTTTCTGGGAATGGATCTTACTCTGAGAGAGTAGTCCCACGATGGAACCATCAGACCCTGTGATGGAAGCTGGAGGGCTGCCAGGAAGAAATGGGTCCTCTTCCTGAGTTGTTGCTGTCACTTTCTCACTATCTCCTGCCAGAAGTCCAGAATGGCAAGATGTCCACCAACGGTGTATCCAACGGTGTGTCCAATGGCCTGCACCTTCATAGCAATGGCTTCCGGCTGCCGGAGAGTAGGGGACATGTCAGGTGAGGCCGGCTGGCTTGTCTAACCCTCCAAGCCCCAGTTACACTATATGTACTGGAGGGAGGGACATAACCTGTAAATTTTCCTCCTGACCCACACCCACTCATGCATCCCAGAGAGTGAGGACCAAGGCAAAGAGGCTTCTTGGAGGGTGGCTAGTGTTTCCAGTGCCCCTCTGCCTGGCAGGACACTAGTCCTAGTCAGACTGTAGCTCTAGCCTGTTGGTACCAGTAACTGGAGTCAGGACCCAGGGGCTAGCTGCCTCTTGGCACTGAGCTGTCTCCAAAAAGGGGCTGCATACAAATGGGCCTCCCCATTATATTATTCCCCATCCTATAGCATATCCTTGCCTCTTTTCTCTGCCAGGCCTTGTGCTAGGCTTTGGATACAGAGGTGCTCAAATTCCCTAGCCTTGAGAGAAATAGACTTCTTTAGACAGTGATCCATAGGAGGGACTCGGGTGGTCATAAAGTTCAGCTCAGTATGGAGGCAGGTGGTGTCAGCTACTGCCATGCCCAGGAGTTTAAGTACAGCTTCATTTCTGCCCTTCCTCTTTTCACTGACTGAGAGTATTTGGAATGGTGTCTGTTCCCTATCATGGTGATAGGTAATAGCCCAGGCCAGGGTAGTGGTCCCCTCTTCCAGAAAGCAGTCAGATCCCAGGAGCCAAGAAAACCTGGGTGACCCTCAGGCTGTGTTACAGACTTCCTGAGGGGCTGCTCTGACCTTCTTTGACTGTTCTGACTTGGCTCTGTTTCCCCTGCAGCCCCCAAGTAGAGCTACCGCCATACCTGGAGCGTGTGAAACAGCAAGCCAATGAGGCTTTTGCCTGCCAGCAGTGGACCCAAGCCATTCAGCTTTACAGCAAGGCTGTACAGAGGGCCCCTCACAATGCCATGCTTTATGGAAACCGAGCAGCAGCCTACATGAAGCGCAAGTGGTGAGTGGCCACTGCAGAGGGGATCTGGGTCAGGATGAGGGACAAAGCAACTGGACCAAAAGGCAGAGGCCTGATGGAGCCAAGTTGCCACGGCATCCAGGGAAGGTGGCAGGAACATATTGCTGCCTCTTAGGGCTTCTTGGCCTCTCCTCCCCACCTCCAGGCTAATGGTGGGCAGGCGCCAATCAAGCAGTAAAGAAGCTCACAGTTATGTGGAACATGTTCAAAGCTAGTTCCTACATGGCATATTATTATAAAGTGCTGTGGCCCCTGGGGAAGTAGGAGTTGAGGATTGTTAGTTCCAACTGTTGGAGAACTGGACTTTGAAGAGCAGTGGAATCTTGCTAAGTGGAAATGAGGGGTTTGGTGAATTCAGTTGGTATGTGTCTAAAATATTCTGCAGTCCCTTGGCCCCCCCCAAGGCTTGCTTTCTGTGTTCTTAGACCCTTTGGACTGAGTACAAACCATATCCCAGAAATCCAAAGCTGGCTATGGGTCACGCTAGGGTATGGTGGCTGGTAATAAAGAAGTAGACCATATCCGAAAGAACTCCTCATCTTTGGAGACCATCAGGGCCCCCAGCCCTTCTGCCTGCAGCACCAGCAGGCAAGCAGACATGCAGACCCCGCCCCCCATCCCCCAGCCAGGGCCAGGACTAGAGATGGATAGAGCTGGGCCCACAGCCATTTCTGCTCCGTCTGGCATCCGTCGGCTCTGCCCAGACAGACAGGCCAGCTGGTGTGCCATCGTCTGGCTGCAACTAGGCAGGCCAGAGAGGGAAGCTTAAGAAACCCACCCAAGTCAGCAGGATGGTAGTGCTAGGTAGGAGTGGGGAAGATGCTATCCCCCAGCCTTAGCTGAGGCATCAGGAGTTGGCCAAGGGCTCAAGTGGCAGCCAAACGCAGGAGATGACTGTTTTGGGTGAATCCTGAGTCGATTCACCTCTCTGTCCAACAGTTGGGTAGAACTCAGTGGTCCTCATCTAAGCTGTAGGCTGAGAGCTCAGCTTCACTCCTGCATTCTTGCTAAGTGAGGTTGGTGTTGTCCCAATCCATATGTGCCCTCAGCATGTTCTCTGAGCTCCTACTATGTGCTAGGTACTAGGAACACAAAGTTCCTGTGCTCCAGAGGAGCCGCCAGACAGTGGGTAAAGTAGTGGACATACTTCAGCATTAAAGAGATAGAAAGCAGTGAGTCTTGTAAATGGTCAGGTAAAGGGCTGTGGGCATCAAGAAAAGTTGGGTCGCTTTAGCTGGGGAGCAGGGAAGCATCAGAGAGACATGGCGTCTGAATGGGCTTTAAGTGTAGGCAGGCTTAGACAGGAGATGAAGGAGAGGAGGGGCCTGTGGGGGAAGGACATTCCAGGGAGATGAAATGGTGTGAACAAAGGCGTGGGGGTGGGGGACTGACTGAAGAGCTTGTTTGCAGAACAGCAAATCCATTTGGCTGGAGCAGAGGGTTCGGAGAGGGACTGGCAGGAGATGAGTCTGTGAGGTAGCCTGGGGCCGGCCTAGGGAGGGCTTGGAATGCAGAGCGGTGACGTTGGCCTCGATTCAGTGCATGATGGGCAGCTACTGGAGAGTTCTGAGCAGGAGAGGGATGTGCCGAGGGCTGTCCTTTCAGGGAGATTGATCTGGCAATGAGTCTAGGAAGGGTGAGCCCTGGGGCCAGCCTGCTCTCTACCCCCATCCCCACATGCCTGCCAGTGACCCCTAGAATGTCACACTCTGTCCTAGGCCAGTCTCCCCAGGGCTGCCATCTGCTCCTGGATGCAGTGGGAGCTGTCACCCTCTGGCTCCTGGCTGGTCTCTGGTCTGGCTCTCCCCAGGAGCTCAGAGGGGCACCTTGCAGGCAGTAATTGGGTTTCCACACAGTGCCTGCTCCTTCGTCACAGCCACTCATCCTGACGCAGGCCACACCATTGAAGCAGCTCTGTTTCCTGCCTGCCCCCACATGGGCTGAGCTGCTGGTTGCTGGTCTGAGCGTGGCTGCTTCAAGGACTGGGTGCTCCCTCTGAGTGCTGCAGAAGGAGGCTCGGGAAGGACCTTCCCATGTCAGACCTGCCTTAGCCATGCCGGATTGTTGTGAGCTGTGCCCTTGGAGAAGGGGCCATTAACTCTAGGGGGTGTCTCTTACTGGTGCTTGGCACAGTTGAGTCGTAGGCCTACCCCAGCCCAGTTGGAAAAAAAAAAAAAATGGCTTCCAAAGAAGCAGCTCCTGTAGGGCCCGTCTGGCTCTCCAGACAAGAGGCAAAGACAGGTCTGTGGGTGCTGGGGGAGTGTGCTTCCTATATTCTGGCACAGGGTGGGAAAAGGAGGGGCTTCTCTGACCTCCTTTCACTTCCTCTTTCCCCACTTCCCCACTAAAAGCACTCCCACTTCCCTTCATCCATGCTTCAGGAGGTTGGAGAAGTGAGTGGGGACGATTTGGAGCTCCTGGTGTGCACAACCCCCCTTACCATCAGCTTCCAGAGAGCCGACTCTGCCAGACTGTCAGGCCCCATCCTCCAGCCCCAGGAGGTAGAGGCCACAGCTGCTGTGGATCAGTCAGCCAGGACAGAGGGGGGTCTGGCTGAGGGCTTGCTGCCTGCTGATCAGACCCTGCGTCCCCAGCCTGGCACTTCTGGCTTCCCCAGACCACAGAACTGTCCTTGAGGGCCCCCTGCCTTGGACATGGCTTTGAAGGCCAGCTGGGGGTGATTTGAGGAGGTGGATGGGGGAAGAGAGAAGGAGGGCTTGGGGAGCCTGTGGTGGGCAAGATGCCAGGCCTTCTGCTGCAGAGCTGCGGGTGCCTGGGGTGAGCCAGTGTGCAGTTGCACGCTGTGCCCAGCAGAGGGCAGCCTGACACCAGCTTTTGCCACCCTCAAGACCTCAGGGTTTCCTGGCTTGCTCCTTAACCATACTGTCTCCTGATGGGGGAGGCCTGGGCTGAGCCAGGATTCTCTTCGTCCTCAAGTCCCCTTGCCATGAGATAGATCTGTCAGTGGTGGGCTGGGGTGGCCACAGGAAGTAGAGGAGACTGAGTGGGGGCCCCTTGCTTGCCACGTGGCTCCCTCTAAGCCACTCTTCCCCACCTTCCCAGGGATGGTGACCACTATGATGCCCTGAGGGACTGCCTCAAGGCCATCTCCCTAAACCCATGCCACCTGAAGGCACACTTTCGCCTGGCCCGCTGCCTCTTTGAGCTCAAGTATGTGGCTGAAGCCCTGGAGTGCCTGGACGACTTCAAAGGGAAATTTCCGGAGCAGGCCCACAGCAGCGCTTGTGATGCATTGGGTCGTGACATCACAGCTGCCCTCTTCTCCAAAAATGATGGTGGTGAGTGGGCACTGAGGAGGGGGTGCTGTTACTCTTTCTCTTTGAGATGCTGCATGACATTCTGGAGAGGTCATGGTTCCGGGATTGGAGAGGCCTGGGTTCAGATGTTGATTCAGAAACCATGCAACCTTGGGGCAGTTACTTGGTCTCTCTCTGAGAGTGTTTCCTTGTCTGAAAAGGACGGAGACATGCCAGCACCTCCCACTGAGCGTTTCTATTGAGGATCAGCATGTTTAAATGGCATGTTTAAAGCACCTGGGGGAGTGCCTGGTGCCCAGAATAGGAGGAAGCTGAGCTCAGTCAGGCTCCCACTAGGCATCCTCACCTGCTCAGACAGGGCCCTGGTGGTTCCACTTGGGCATCTGAGAAGCAGAAGCTGGTCGTTGTGTTTGTTCCGAGTGTACAAGTGCAGCAGAGACAATAGCGCAGAGCAGTAGAAATGCCTCAGGCTTGGAACGTGGGGCCTTGGTTCCAAATGCAGCTCCACTACGTGACTGTGTGGCTTTGGAGAAAGCACAGCCTCTCTACCTACTGCCTTACCTGCGCAAAGAGCACGAAGCCCTGCCCAGCTCACTTCAATGTGCTGGAGAATGAACTGGGCCATTGGTGTGTGGTCTGTGAACATGAACGGTGAGCTCACAGGAGGCAGACATGGATCTTCACCTCTCTCCTTTGCAGTTTACCAACCATGTGATAAATTCATTTGTTTAATGAATAGTTATCAGACACTTGCCATGTGTCAGGCACTGTGCTGGGTCCTGGGAATAGAGCTGTGACTAAGTCAGATGGAATTTCTGTGTTTATGGCATGTACAGTCTAGTGAAGGAACCAAGTGATAAAGGAGAAACAAAAAGTATGACAAGTGCCATGGGGCCTGAATGGTGTGTGTGTTGGGGGGGGGCTTGATGGCATTCTGGGGTTCTTCAGGAAGAAACATTTAAGCTAAGATCTAAAGGATCCAAAGGAAGCATTAACTAGATACAAAATATAGCTGTGTGGCCTAGTGCAGTGGCTCACGCTTATAATCCCAGCACTTTGGGAGGCCGACATGGGAAAATCGCTTGAGCCCAGGAGTTCAATATCAGTCAGGACAACATAGCAAGATCCCATCTCAACAAAAGAAAAATTTTAAAAATTAGCCAGCCGGGCGTGGTGGCTCAAACTTGTAATCCCAGCACTTTGGGAGGCCGAGATGGGCGAATCACGAGGTCAGGAGATCGAGACCATCCTGGCTAACATGGTGAAACCCCATCTCTACTAAAAAATACAAAAAATTAGCCGGGCAAGGTGGCGGGCGCCTGTAGTCCCAGCTACTCGGGAGGCTGAGGCAGGAGAATGGTGTAAACCCAGGAGGTGGAGCTTGCAGTGAACTGAGGTCCGGCCACTGTACTCCAGCCTGGGCGACAGAGTGAGACTTCGTCTCAAAAAAAAAAAAAAAAAAATTAGCCAAGGATGGTGGCACACACCTGTAGTCCCGGCTCCTCGGGCAGTTGAGGCAAGAGGATCACTTGAGCCCAGGAGGTCAAGGCTACAGTGAGCCATGATCACACCACTGCACTCCAGCCTGGGTAACAGAGCAAAATCCTATCTCCAACAACAACAACAACAACAACAAAGTGTAGCCGTGGGAGAGGCAGAGCTCCTGGCATATGGACCAGGATGCTCCAAGGCCCTGAAGCAGGCACGAGTGAGTCACTTTTAAGGAACTGAGAAAACTTGTGTGAATACCTGTCACTTAACTGATCAGTGTCTCTCATTTGGAACCCTAATAACTTGTCTTCCAGAGGGTAAGGGCATGGTCCTTACTGCCCTAAGCGCTACGAATCTGTTTATAAAAGTCACCCAGGCTGGGCTCGGTGGCTTACGTCTGTAATCCCAGCACTTTGGAAGGCAGAGGCAGGTGGATCACCTGAGGTCAGGAGTTCGAGACCAGCCTGGCCAACGTGGTGAAACCCCATCTCTACTAAAAATACAAAAATTAGCTGGATGTGGTGGCACATGCCTGGTAGTAATCCCAGCTACTCAGGAGGCTGAGGCAGGAGAATCGCTTGAACCCTTGAGGTGGAGGTTGCAGTGAGCCGAGATCATGCCACTGCACTCCAGCCTGGGTGACAGAGCGAGACTCCATCTCAAAAAAAAAAAAAAAAAAAAAAAAAGTCACCATTCTCTCTTTGCTAGTGCCTCACTCTACCCTCCCCTGCCTCTCATCTCCACAGAAACACACTTTGAGTCTCTGCATCCTTAGGGCTTTCAGGCCCTCCTAGCATCAAAGGTCTCCTTGTGAACATCCTCAGGGGCTAGATCCAAAGATGCATCTTCCTCACAACCTTTCCCCAATTTTCCAGGATAAGGGTGGAGGCAGGTAGCTCTATGTTGTCAGACTTTAGACTGAAAACAGAGCCATAGGTGGGGGGAAATAGGGAAGCAGAGAAAGGAACAGGACGCTTACCTTTTCTGGATCTCTGCCCCCAGAGGAGAAGAAGGGACCTGGTGGCGGCGCCCCAGTCCGCCTCCGCAGCACAAGCCGCAAGGACTCCATCTCAGAGGATGAAATGGTGCTGCGGGAGCGAAGCTACGACTATCAATTCCGCTACTGCGGCCACTGCAACACCACCACGGATATCAAGGAGGCCAATTTCTTTGGCAGGTCCGAGGCCCTGAAGAGGAGGGTGCAGCCCAGTTGGCAGCAGGAGGTTGAGTGGGGAGTATTGGGGCATAATGGTTTTAGAGAAGAATCTCAAATCCCTGCTCTGCCTCTGTACCCTTGGGCAAATGGCTTCACCTTTGTCAGCCTCTGAAGTTTTTTCATCTATGAGATGACCAACCTGCCATGCCCACTTATGAGGCCATAACAAGGACTAATAAGATAATCCAAGTAGAGCCTCCAGTACAGTGCCTGGACTACTCCTTCACCCCCCACCTCCTTCTCCTTCTGTCTGCATGTGCCAGAGCTTGGTTGCTTTATCTGCATTCAGGGAGCCTCCCTCTGTTTGGGAGTGAGGCAGCAGCCCTCCAAGGCTGGGGATCTTGGCACATCTGTTTTGTGCTCAAAACTGTGCCCTGGGTACTAAGGGACAAACTCTGTGTTTCAGACACCATCACCCCCACCCCTCATTTGTAGATGTACTTTCTTTGGGTAGGTGAGACACATGAACATGAATCAATAATCTCTCTATAGGCAAGGCACAGTGGCTCATGCCTGTAATCCCAGCACTTGGGGAGGCTGAAGCGGGAGGATCGCTTGAGCCCAGGAGTTTGAGACCAGCCTGGACAGCATAGACCCCCATCTCTACAAAAAGTTTTTAAAATTTTCTGGGTGTGGTGACATGCACCTGTAGTCCCAGCTATTCAGGAGGCTGACATGGGAGGACCAGTTAAGGCCACAGTGAGCCATGATCATGCCACTGTACTCCAGCCTGGGTGACAGAACGAGACCTTGTCTCTAAGAAAAGAAAGAATCCATCCAGATGCCCTCTAAATGTCAGTGGTGTGTGAGGGGCTACATGGGGATTCTGGATACCAGAAGCCTGGGACTGCTCAGGGAAGGCTTAGAACAGGGTATTTTAGAGACCCGAGAGATGATGTAAGATGATCCTGGCCCAAGGAGGGAATAATGAACTGTGGGGGAGACTGTCTTGGAGAAATCCAGGCAGTTGCTGGCCCTGGGTTTAAGAGAACAGTGACCAGGACTATGTACGTGGAGTTCTGGGTCAAGTGCACACCCCAGCGTGTGGGGGACTGAGTGGCTGCAGACTTCCTTGCTCCCCCTTTACCTAGGCCATGCAGCCTCTGCTTGAGGCTATAGGGCAGTACCCCACCTGACCTCCCTACCCTTTGCCCCCCCGCCAGCAACGCTCAGTATATCGTCAGTGGCTCTGACGATGGCTCCTTCTTCATCTGGGAAAAGGAGACCACCAACCTGGTCCGTGTGCTCCAAGGGGATGAGTCCATTGTCAACTGCCTGCAGCCACACCCCAGCTACTGCTTCCTGGCCACCAGCGGCATCGATCCTGTTGTGCGGCTCTGGAACCCCCGACCAGAGGTGAGGGTGCAGTCAAGGTGACCAAAGCCAAGCAGAGAGGAGGGCAGGGACTCTGTGGAAGGCTCCAGTGGAGCCTGCTAACGCAGGGAAGAGAAATGAGCCACCCAGAGGCTAGAAGCTGCTGAGTATCTCTTATCTTGGGGCCCAAGGCTGTGTCCTCAGATTCCAGAAGCTCCAAATGCAGTGGCAATTGCCTAGAAACTGTACAGAGGCCCTGGTCACAAGGGAGCTATGCAGGCTTTGGCATCTGTTAGGCCTAAGTTTGAATCCAGTCTCCTCACTGCCTGAGAGACTTCATCTCTGACCCAGGCTTTTAATCATCTGTACATGGGGAATGGGAATGACAGCATCACCTTGAAAGGTTGCAGTGAGGAGTAAAGAAGAGATGCCTGTGAAGTGTCCAGCCCACAAGGACACTTAGGACAGTGTAGTCTGCTCCACTCCCAGGGTGGGTAGCCAGGGAAGCTGGCTTGGTGCCTCCCCTTCCCCTCTGCCCTACTGCTTCCCTCTTCCCAGCTGGCAAAACAAAAGTCAAGTGGTATGTCTGATTCCCAAGATAATTTGCTGTGACTTTTAAAGAGAGGACTCCTGTAGGATTCCCCATTGAGGGGAGAGGAGAAAGAAAGATGAAGGAAGAGTTGCTGTGGCAACAAAACAGAGTGGGGTGGGGAAGTTGTGTCTGCCCCTTGTCCCAGGTGTCCCAGTATGTGTGTCCAACATATCCTGGTGTGTACTGTCCCCCACGTATATCCCAGCATGTTATGACCTGCCTATATATCCTGAGGTGGCATGTCTCCCCATATATATTCCAGTGTGAGCACCCCCAACAATATGTAGCACGGTTGTGTGTACACCTCCTGGCACGTACGTGTACCTCCCCCTATAGATAGTTAAGTCTGTGTATTTCCCTCCCCCGCCCCATACGTGTACCCTGGTGCCTCTCCCTCCCTGAGCCTCATGTGTGTTACCCCTTTCTCCACCACAGAGTGAAGACCTCACAGGCCGAGTCGTGGAAGATATGGAGGGTGCTTCGCAGGCCAACCAGCGGCGCATGAATGCAGACCCGTTGGAGGTGATGCTGCTCAACATGGGCTACCGGATCACGGGCCTGAGCAGTGGAGGTGCCGGGGCCTCTGATGATGAGGACAGCTCTGAGGGCCAGGTGCAGTGCCGGCCCAGCTAGACCCTCCAGCCCTGGTCCCCAGCCCCTGCTGCTGGCTGGACCCTCCGCCCTGGGCAGGAGGTCGGGGGATTCTGTTTTGGTTTGTCTTCCCCACCCCACTTTTTTTCATTTCCCCTGTTTTGTTTGTTAGTTTGGCATTAGGGGTGGAGGTTGCTATAACTTGCTGGCTTTCAGACTCTGGGCTGATTGTCCCCTGACTATCCCCAGCCCTAAAAAAAAGAGCAGGAGGGTATACCCCTCCATATGCCCCCCCCCCCACCTCCTGCTTCCATGTCCCTGGAGGGCTCTGGCCTGCCTCAGAATCCCTTCTGCCTCAGGTGGGGAGGAACAAGCTGAACTGTCTTCAGGGACTGTCCTGCCCTTCAGCTGGCAGCAGGAGGGGGAGTGGGATTCCCAATTGGTAAGGGCTCACCTTGGCCTGTTGCCACTCTTGCTCCCAAGCCTGCAAGGCTAGCTCCCCTGTGGTCTTCAGGAAAGGTTTTGAAAAAGGATGGGTCCCACCCTCCCCCCAGAGCCACTAGTGTTAGAGCAGAACCAAAAGGAAGGACGGGAGCCCTGGAGTGGGCAAGACCAGGCTACCTGCTGAGGTCACAGTGGAGCACCCTCACTCCTCTCCTGGCTACTAGCTCTGGCCCTGCACCTACTCTCACTGGCCACCTCTGGAGGCTCTGCCTTTCCCAAGGGCCCTGGCAGAGGGTGGGGCACTGCACCTTACCCCACCCATCCATGCCAGCACTTCTGCACTACGGCCGTTCTCCTCTTGGGCGCTCCTCAGCCTCACTGTGACCTTTCTGCCAGAGCTCCCAGCCAGGCCTACTCTGCTGAGGTGGCGCTTCCTGCTAAGGGCCCTTCTCTGTCCTTTCTGCCCGCCTTCCCATCCCACATGCTGAGCCGCCACAAAGACCAAAGAAGTGATGGCTTTTCTCTGTCCCCTGCTGCTCTGAGGGGAGAGGGGTGGGTCTCCTGAGCCACTCAGATGGGAAAGTCCCTTACTCGGCCCCTCCCTCCCCAGCAGCCCCAAGCTTTACACTGGATGCAGCGATCAACCCACCACTCACCAGGCCTCCCCTCCCCTCTGCCCCCTGGCTCTTAGCTCCAGCTGCTCCAGGTAGTTGGTTCATCCTTCCCCCTCTCTCCCTCCCTGCTTCCCCTCAGTGCTTACTTGGCTCCAGCCCTCCAGCTGCAGCCCCTGGGGAAAAGCAGCCTCCCTTCTCCTCTCCCTCTCCTCCCTCCCTCCCTTCCTCAGCCCCTGTCTCTGCCAGGTGCCTCCTCTCATTCAGGCTTCAGAGCAGCCCTGGAGACAGGAGGGCCATGTTAAAAGCTTTTTCACAGTTTTAAGAAGACAAGGGGAGGGTGAGGATAGTGGTGGGGGGTCTGGCACCATCTCATTGCTTTAATCCCAGCAACACAGGTGGCAGCTTCTCCCCCTTCCTTCCCACCCCAGTCCCTCTTCCCATCCCTCTCTTCTAGCTTGGTAATGAAGTATATTTATTGGTGACGGAAACAGCTGCTGCTGCTTCTCCTGCTGCTGGGCCCTGCTCCCCTGTCTCTTCTCCGTGACCTTTCTCTAGCCAGGGAGAAGGGAGAGCAGGAGTATTGGGACTGGGCCCTGGGGCCCAAGTACCAGCTGGGTCCCCTTTGCTTTCTTGTGTTCCAGCCACCTGCCATTTCCTCCCTGCCTCCCACCCTCCCTCCCTGCCTCCTGTCCTGCTTCCCACCCCCTGCCTGCCCAGCCTGGGCCCTGCAGTGTGGAGAGACACATAAGCCTTACTGTCCTCTGGGGGCAGGAGCCGAGCCTTTTTGTTGCTCCGCTCCCAGGAGAGTGAGGGTGACGCAATTGATTAAAACCATTTTGTTCTAGGTGTGGCTGGTGGCATTTGTGGGGTGCAGATGGGTATTGGAACCAAAGTGAGGGCACCTGGTCCCTCACCTCTGTAGCTCTATGACTTTGAGTAACCACACCTCTACTGGGCAGAATCCTGCCTTGAAGGGTCACTGTGAGCAGTGACCACCCCGCCCAGCAGGACTGAGTGCAGAGCCGAGCTCTCATGGCTGTGATTTGTAGTCATCAGCTTTCACTCTCCAGCTGTTTTTTCGTCAGTAAAATAAGGGGCTTGGAATCTTAGTGGTTTTTCAAACCAATTTACATTGTGACCCAATATACACATGATTACTTGTATATATATGCGTGTGTGTGTATATATATATATAAAATGAACAAAAGTTTTACACAATAATATTTACCCTTGCTACATGCAATGTGCTCTGCTTACCTTTCTGTTTTGTTAGGGAAAAAAATATGGTTATAACCCACTAAATTGATTTCACATATGCAAGTTTTTGATGTGCCCTGGATTAAATAATCCCTTAGACTACAGGTTCCTGAACTTTCTCAGCTCACAGCACCATTACCATCTCAGTAATTTTTTCATGGAGCCTCTAAGCCAAAAGAAATACCTAACAGTTCAATTTATTAAGTAGTTAAGCCCAAATAACTTAAAAAGTATTTATGTCCTAACAAGTTAGTTGCCATTTAAAAAATAATACATCTGAATTGGAAGAAACAATGTTTCATTCTTTTTTTTTTTTTTTTTTTTTTTTTTTTTTTTTTTTTTTTTTTTTTTTTTTTTTATTTTTATTTTTTTGGAGATAGAGTTTCATTTTTGTCCCCCAGGGTGGAGTGCAATAGCGTGATCTCTGCTCACTGCAACCTCTGCCTCCCAGGTTCAAGCAATTCTCCTGCCTCAGCCTCCCAAGTAGCTGGGATTACAGGCGCCTGCCACCACACGCAGCTAATTTTTTGTATTTTTAGTAGAGACGGGGTTTCACCACCTTGGCCAGGCTGGTCTCAAACTCCTGACCTCAGATGATCTGCCCGCCTCAGCCTCCCAAAGTGCTGGGATTACAGGCATGAGCCACCGCACCCGGCCTTCATTCTTAAACAACTGCAATTACTAACGGAATCTATGCCGCCCGTTGGGCACTGAACAACTTGTTAAATTTTCTAATGAAAGCAGATACTGCCACCTTCATTTCCTGTCCCACATCGACTTTCATTTGCTTTTTATCACAGCAACCACTAAAGACCCAGCTTCTTAAAGATGACATAATCAAAAGGATTGTGGCATAATCTAATAATGGAACTGTGAACTACCTTGAGCTAGTAGTTCACTCATTAGCCAAAGATGTTGAGTATCTTTCAAAATATCCTACTTTGCCCCCTGTGAATTTGCTGTGGGTGCCCTCAGGTGCCTTGATGCACAGTTTGGGAACTGTGGTGTAGTCTATGGGAACAGTAGTTTCACTACTGAAACTACTGAGAGGTCCTGCCAGAAATACCATAGGTGGTATTATAAAGCAGATACTATGGGCTGGTATTATTCCTTTGTGTACCCAAATTAGCATCTGCAGAAGCTTCTTGAAGGCATTTCCAGACTAGGCAAAGAAGGGACAGTGTTCCAGACCAGGGAGTAGTGCAGAGTCCCAGGTTCCTTCATGAGCCCTGAATGACTCCATTTGGCTGGATGGTAGAGGGTGGACTGGAGGGGCAGTCAAATTGTGAAGGATTTCCTGTGCTTGGTGAGAGACCATAGACTTGATCCTGTAGGCAAGGGAGGCATTGAAAGACTTCACCAGGGTCTCCTTTTCATTTGGAGTTGGTACTCCATTTTTTTAAAAAATTAATAGCCTTTACTTTCTAGAGCAGTTTTAGGCTTACAGAAAATTGAGCAGATAGTATAATGAGTTTCATATACCTGTCTTTCCCCAGCTCAATTTTCCCAATTATCAACATCTTGCATTAGTACGTTGTTATAATTAATGAACCAGTATTGATACATTATGGTAACTGAAGTCCATAGTTTACATTACGGTTCACTCTTTGTGTTGCACAGTTCTATGGGTTTTGACAAATGCATGTCTTGTATCCACCATTACATTGTCATACAGAATAGCACCTTGTCCTCAACCTATTCAGTCTTCATTAGCATCCCCCCAAAAAAGTACTTAGGAATAAATCTAACAACATATGTACAAGGTTTGTATGAGCAAAACTACAAAACTGATAAACCAAGGAAGATCAGGTAAATGGAGAGATGGTCCATGTTCACGTATAGGAAAACTCAATATTAGGATGTCAGTTCTTTCCAACTTGATCTCTAGCTTCAACATGATCCTGGTCATAGTCCCAGCAAGTTATTTTGTGAGTATCACCAACTGATTATTCTAAAGTTTACATGAAAATATAGAAGACCCAGAATAGTTCCACTGTTCCACCTTCTTCTGCTTCTCCTGGTGCTGTTTGTGTGCTCATTCATTCTGTGCAGACCTGGTGCCTCATTTGTGAAGCAGCAGCTGAGGAGACTCCAGCACTCACGTGGCTAAAAAGCCCAAGGAAGGAGTCAAGACTGAGAATAACAATCTTATTAATTTGAAGGTAATAGGACAGGATGGTTCTGTGGTGCAGTTTAAGATTAAAAGTCATATACCGGCCGAGTTGTAGTGGCTCACGCCTGTAATGCCAGCACTTTGGGAGGCTGAGGTGGGTGGATCACCTGAGGTCTGGAGTTCGAGACCAGCCTGACCAATATAGTGAAACCCCATCTCTACTAAAAATACAAAAAAATAGCCGGGCGTGGTGGTAGTCTCAGCTACTCAGAAAGCTGAGGCAGGAGAATTGCTTGAACCCGGGAGGCGGAGGTTGCAGTGAGCCAAGATCGCACCACTGCCCTCCAGCATGGGTGACAGAACAAGACACCATCTCATAAAAGAAAAAAAAAGAGTCATATACCACTTACTAGAGTAATGAAAGCCTGTTGTGAAGGACAGAGTTTGTCAGTGAGACAGATCAGATTCTAGTTTGACAGGCAACCAGTCAATGAAACAAACACACCTGCACAGTTGGAAATGGAGGATGAAGATAACAATTGATGTGTTTCAGCAACAGACAAGAAGTATCTACTGAAAAAGGAACCTGCCTCTTTACTCTAGAACTTTGTTCTTATAGATAAAGATTATATTCTCAATTAGAAAACTGCAATTTGGTTCCACCACACCATGACTATTACTATAGTATAGTTTTCTCTATTCTTTTATTTTTCCCTTACCTATTCCTTTACTGTACATAAAATAACGGGTGTATGTTCACAAGCATTTTGCTGTCTTAAATATTAAATGGCCATTGACATCCACTTGATGTCAGTCAAAACATACCCGTGAGGAAAAATACTGATTCTTGAAAATTACCTCCCTTTCTCCATCAGTGGCATACTCATTCAACTCTTATATTGCAATGTTATTTTGCTGTCACTATTTTAACAAAAAAACAAAAATCCTTGCCTACCTTATTCAACTGGAGAATTTTAGTGTTTTTCATTTATTAATTGTAAAACCAAGGACAATTTTATAACTTTTTTTGTATATAGCTCTTACATGTAGGGCAATCTGTCTGTAAGTAGGGATAAATTACTCTTTAAAAAAAAAAAAAAAATCCTAAATAGTTTTCCCTTCAAATCAAGCATCTTGTTGTTTAAATAAACTTCTTGTTAGAAATGGAGAAAAAGAAGAAAGACCCAGAATAACCAACACAATACTTACGAAAAACAAATTCAGAGGATTAACACTGCTGACTTCAAGACTTACTATCAAGCTACAATAATCAAGACAGTGTGGTACTGGCAAAAGAATAGACAAATAGGCCAATGGAACAAATAGAGAACCCAGGAATAGACCCACACAAATATAGTCAGCTGATCTTTGACAAGGCAGTAAAGTCAATTCAATGGAGAAAAGATAGTCTTATCAACAAACAGTGATGGAACAATTGGACATCCATATGCAAAAAAAAATCTAAATACTGACCTAACACTGTTCACAAAAGTTAACTCAAAATAGATGACAGACCTAAATTTAAAATACAAAGCTATGAAACCTCTAGAAGATAACATAGGAAAAACATCCAACTTGATCTATAGCTTTAACATAATCCGAGTTGTAGTCCCAGCCACTTACTTTGTTGGGTTTGGCAATGAGTTTTTAGATACAACATCAAAACCTCAATCCAGGAAAGAAAAAAATTGGTAAGTTGGACTTCATTAAAATAAAAAATTTGTCAGTGAAAAACACGGTGGAGAGAATGAAAAGCCAAGGACTGGGAGAAATATTTGTAAAACACAGGTAAAGGATTTGTATTCAAAAATACACAAAGAACTCTTTTTTTTTTTTTTTTTTTTGAGACGGAGTCTCGCTCTGTCTCCCAGACCGGAGCGTGGTGGTGCAATCTCAGCTCACTGCAAGCTCCGCCTCCCGGGTTCACGCCATTCTCCTGCCTCAGTCTCCTGAGTAGCTGGGACTAAAGGCGCCCGCCACCTCGCCCGGCTAGTTTTTTTGTATTTTTAGTAGAGACGGGGTTTCACCGTGTAGTCAGGATAGTCTCAATCTCCTGACCTCGTGATCTGCCCGCCTCGGCCTCCCAAAGTGCTGGGATTACAGGCCTGAGCCACCGCGCCCAGCCAAGAACTCTTAAAACTCAACAATATGGAAACAACCCAATTTCAAAATGGGCAAAAGATCTGAACACCACACCAGAGATGATTCCCAGGTGACTAGTAAGCATATGAAAAGATTTTTAATATTATGTCATTAGGGAATTGCAAATTAAAACAATGAGAGACCATTACACATCGCACACTTACTAGGATGGCTAAAATGTTAAAACTGTCCACAGCAAATGCTGACAAGGATGTAGAGCAACAGGAACTCTCATTCATTGCCAGAGGAAATGCAAAATAGTACAGCCACTTTGGAAGACAGTTTGGCAGTTTCTTAAAAAGCTCAACATACTCTTACCATACAGTGCTGCAGTCACTCTCCTTGTATTTAACTAAAGGGGTTGAAAACATGACCATGTAAAGACCTGTACATGAATGTTTATAGCAGCTTTATTCATGATTGCCAAAAACTGGAAGCAACCAAGATGCCCCTCAAAAGGTGAATGGAGGCCAGGTGCGGTGGCTCACGCCTATAATCCCAGCACTTTGGGAGGCTGAGACAGGTGGATCACTTGAGATCAGGAGTTCGAGACCAGCCCGGCCAACATGGTGAAACACCATCTCTACTAAAAATACTAAGATTAGCCGGGCATGGTGGTGTGCACCTGTTGTCCCAGCTACTTGGGAAGCCAAGGCAGGCCAATTGCTTGAACCCAGGGGTGGAGGTCACAGTGAGCCAAGATCATGCCACTGCCTGGGCGACAACAGAGCAAGACAACGTCTCAATTTAAAAAAACAGGCCGGGCGCGGTGGCTCAAGCCTGTAATCCCAGCACTTTGGGAGGCCGAGATGGGCGGATCACAAGGTCAGGAGATCGAGACCATCCTGGCTAACACGGTGAAACCCCGTCTCTACTAAAAAAAAATACAAAAAACTAGCCGGGCGAGGTGGCAGGCGCCTGTAGTCCCAGCTACTCAGGAGACTGAGGCAGGAGAATGGCGGGAACCCAGGAGGCGGAGCTTGCAGTGAGCCGAGATCCGGCCACTGTACTCCAGCCTGGGCGACAGAGCAAGACTCCGTCTCAAAAAACAACAACAACAAAAAGTGAACAGATAAACTGATACAGCCATAAAATGGAATATTATTCAGGATAAACAGAAATGAGCTATCAAGCCACAAAATGATATGGAGGAAACTTAAATGTTTATTGCTTTGGGAAAGAAACCAGACTGAACGGGCTACATCCTGTATGATTCCAACTATATGACTTCCTGGAAAAGGCGAAACTACAGAAACAGCAAAAAGATGAGTGGTGCTGCGTTTTTGAAGAGTGTCCACATGTGTGACTCGTCCAAAGCATTCACGAGCCCTGCTGATAAGAGAGTCTACAGTAAAGCAGAAATGAGAAATTGAGACTTCTGCATTTGTGGAGGGCAATTGTGGCCCCAGAGGGCTGCTCCTGTCTCTGCTTAGGAGCATGCCCAAATATTGTTGCAGAACTTAAAAGGTGATGAGAAGTCATCTAGCTCAGAGGCTCTCAGCCCTAGCTGTAAATCAGAATCACCCAGGATGCTTTTGTAACTTTCCATGCCCCACCCCAGAGATTCTGTTTTAATTGGTCTGAGGTGGAGCCCAGACATCTGTCCTTTTTTTTTTTTTTTTTTTCCTCCTTTTTTTAACTTAAGAGATGGGGTCTTGCTTTGTTGCGCTGGCTGGAGTGCAGTGGCTATTCACAGGCGCTCCCACTACTAAACAGCATGGGAGTTTTGTCCTCCGTTTCTGACCTGGGCTGGCATCCATTGTTTTAAATCATCCCAGGTTCATTTTTAATATGCAGCCAGAGCTGAGAACCACTGATCTAGCTCTTTCTCCACATTGTACAGATAGGGGCCATGAGTTTCAAAGAGGGGCAGGAAAAGGGATGGTGTTGCCTGAGGCCCCCTAGTGAATTAGAACCAAAGCCAGGACTGGATTCCTGATCCCTAATTCCTAGTCCTTTTTTTTTTTTTTTTTTTTTTTTTTTTTTTTTTTTTTTTTTTTTTGAGATGAAGTCTCACTCTGTGATCCAGGCTGGAGTGCAGGGCGCAAATTTGTTTTGGCTCACTGCAACCTCCGCCACCCAGGTTCAAGCAGTTCTCCTACCTCAGCCTCCCGAGTAGCTGGGATTACAGGCATATGCCACCATGCCCAGCTAATTTTTGTATTTTTAGTAGAGATAGAGTTTTGGCATGTTGGCCAGGCTGGTCTCAAACTCCTGACCTCAGGTGATCCGCCTGCCTCAGCTTCCCAAAGTGCTGGGATTACAGGCATAAGCCGTCACGCCTGGCCTAGTACAATTCTTTATAAACCATTTTCTTATAATGTAATAGGTCACAATACTTTTTTTTGAGATGGGGTCTCGCTCTGTCACCCAGGCTGGAGTGCAGTGGCGCAATCTCGGCTCACTGCAAGCTCCGCCTCCCTGGTTTATGCCATTCTGCCTCAGCCTCCCAAGTAGCTGGGACCGCAGGTACCCACCACCATGCCTGGCTAATTTTTTGTATTTTTAGTAGAGACAGGGTTTCACCATGTTAGCCAGGATGGTCTTGATCTCCTGACCTCGTGATTCGCCTGCCTCGGCCTCCCAAAGTGCTGGGATTACAGGTGTGAGCCACCGCGCCCGGCTTTTTTTTTCTTTAAATAGAGACAGGGTCTTGCCATTATTGCCCAGGCAGGTCTCAAACTCCTGGGCTCAAGTGATCCTCCCGCCTCAGCTTCCCTAAATGCTGGTATTACAGGTGTGAGCCACCATGCCTGGCCTATGATACTTTTGAACTCCTACTCTGTGTCTGGCATTGGGCTAGGCACTGGCATAACAAAATTGTACACAACATATTTCTTGCCTTCCTGGGGCCTCCAGATTATCTGGAGGAGTAGCAAATACAGGGATTGTGCATGGTTGCTGAACACTGGATTTTACTGTGAAATGTGAGTCCTCCCCAGTATATTCTGCCATTATTCAGTGCCCCACACGTGCCAGGTTCTTTGTCAGGTCTAGGGATATTAACGTGTCTGGCAGGGGTGGTGGCCTGAAGAAGGAATGTCCCACTTGGTTGCTCGGCCTCCTGCTCCCACTCAGTTCTTTTTTACATATAAAATAAGGTCCTGATCCTAATGAGGCCATAGTTTACCCCTATTTTACAGTGATTTAGAGACTCTCACACTGGTCTCCCCTCATCACTCTAGTAAGCCCTAAAAGGGGTCGTCACCAGGCCAAATGTAGTGGCTCATGCCTGTAATCCCAGCACTTTGGGAGGCTGAGGCAGGAGGATCACTTGAGGCCAGGAGTTCAACACCAGCCTGGTCAACATGGTGAAGCCCCATCTCTATTAAAAATACAAAAATTATCCGGGCATGGTGGTGCGCGCCTGTAATCCCAGCTACTTGGGAGGCTGAGGCATGAGAATCAATTGAACTCAGGAGGCAGAGGTTGCAGTGAGCTGAGATCGTGCCACTGCACTCCAGCCTAGGTGACAGAACAAGACTTTGTCTCAAAAAAAATAATAAGAACTTAGGAACACAAAGGAGACAACACTGGGGTCTACTGGAGGGTGGAGGGTGGGAGGAGGGAGAGGAGCAGAAAAGATAACTGTCAACATCCAGGCTTAATACCTGGATGATAAAATTAATAATGGCTCACTGGCTGGGCGTGGTGGCTCACGCCTGTAATCCCAGCACTTTGGGAGGCCGAGGTGGGTGATTACCTGAGGTCAGGAGTTCAAGACTAGCCTAACCAATATGATGAAACTCCATCTCTACTAAAATTACAAAAATTAGCCGGACATGGTGGCATGCACCTGTAATCCCAGCTACTTGGGAGGCTGAGACAGGGAGAATCACCTCAACCTGGGAGGTGGAGGTTGCAGTGAGCCGAGATCACGCCATTGCACTCCAGCCTGGGTGAAAGTCCGTCTCAAATAAATAAACAAAAAAATAGTGGCTCACTGCGGCTCCTCCAGGCTCAAGCAATCCTCCCAAGTAGCTGGAATTACAGCAGGCATGTGCCACAATGCCCAGCTAATTTTTTTTTTTTTTTTTTTTAGTAGAGATGAGGTCTTTCTGTGTTGCCCAGGCTGGTCTCAAACTCCTGAGCTCAAGCAATCCTCCCCTCTTGGCCTCCCAAAGTGTTGGGATTACAGGTGTGAACCACCACGCCTGGCCTATTTCTTATTTTAGAGAGAAGGAAACTGATGCCCTAACAGGTTCTGCTACTTTTCTAAGGTGCGACAGATACTGGCAGAGCTGAAGTTCAAACACTGAGCTGCCTGACTCCTGAGTCCACATGTGTAGCCATCATGCTTTACTGGGCATCCCAAAGTGGGAGACTTAGATCCTGGTCCTAGCTGTGCTTTCTATAACCTTGGGTAACTTAGCCCATCTATAAAATGGATTGGAGGCCGGGTTTGGTGGCTCACACCTGTAATCCCAGCACTTTAGGAGGCCAAAGTGGACAATCACTTGAGGTCAGGAGTTAAGGCCAGTCTGGCTAATATGGTGAAACCCCATCTCTAGTAAAAATACAAAAATTAGCTGGGGCCGGGCACAGTGGCTCACGCCTGTGATCCCAGCACTTCGGGAGGCCAAGGTGGGCAGATCACCTGAGGTCAGGGGTTCAAGACCAGCCTGGCCAACTCAGTGAAACCCCGTCTCTACAAAAAATACAAAAATTTGTAGGTATGGTGGCACACACCTATAGTACCAACTACTCAGGAGGCTGAGGCAGGAGAATTGCTTAAACCTGGGAGGCAGAGGTTGCAGAGAGCCAAGATAGCACCACTGCATTCCAGCCTGGGAAACAGAGCAAGATTCCATCTCAAAAAAAAAAAAAAAAAATTAGCTGGGCGTCATGGCAGGCACCTGTAATCCCAGCTACTCAGGAGGCTGAGGCAGGAGCATCACTTGAACCCATGAGGCAGAGGTTGCAGTGACCCAAGATGGCCCCACTGCACTCCAGCCAGGGCAACAAAGGGAGACTCCATTTCCAAATAAAACAGAAAATTGAATGGAAAAGGAAGTCGTTTTGTGAACTCTGATGTCTAAAGGGCCAGTGGGTTTGCTCTGAAATGGTTTCTTGCACTGAGTTGGTCCCCTTAATCTCCTCCCCACCATGGGAAGGCTTGGAGTCAGAATGGAGAGAGGCCCAGCTTCCAGGGGCCAGAGAGGGCTGAGCAGAAGAGAGGATGCTGCCCTCCCACATGCTGCGTACACTGCAGCATGCCCCTGGCTCAGGCTCTTTCCCTGGATTGAGGTGATTCTTCCCCAGAGCCCTTAAGGAGACCATCTACAGTCAACAAATAACTCCAGTGACATTACCTGAGCACTTCCTCTCTGCCAGTTGCCTGGTTGGATACAGGGACCAATAGATCCAGTTAGTCCCCTTCTCAAGGAGTTCACAGTCTCTTGGGAGCGACAGACATGTAAACAGCTAATGCTAATGCAAGTACACATGAATATTCAATAGGTGGAAACACAGCCTTCGTGCTCTGGGAGCAAAGAGGGAGCATTTGCCTGAAACCTTGAAAGTAGTGTAGAAGAGGAGAGGAAGGACGTCCCCGATGAGGGAACGGTGTGAGCAAACACACGAGGTATGAAGTGCAGGACTCGTTCTGTGAAGGGCAAACAGGCCAGTAGGCTAACTCCAGGCAAGTCCCAAAGGAGACTGTGAGAAATGAATCTGGAAAGAAAATTTGAGGGCATCATGAGGGGCCTTGAAAGCCAGTAGCGAGATAGCCTGAGAGAGGAGATTTGTGAGTCCTGGGGACTTATACATGGGGCCAATTGAGGGGGTGCTCTGACACCCACCAAGAGAGGAAATGCCCCAAGCTCACCCTTCAAATAAGCAGCATCTTACCCTCAAAGGTTTCCCAGCTTGACAGTTTCAGCTCTGGCATCCTTCCCTCCCCCAGCCAAACCCATAAGTGGATCCAGATGGTCATTCCTATTTTAGGTTGGGGTGTGTGTTGGGGGAGGGATAGCTCTGAAACCTATCAATCCTGTCCCAAGCTCAGCCATAACAGGAGCTTCCTCCAGGACCCTGCTGTGATCCTGTAAGCCTGGAAGGAAATATTAGTCTTTGATGGAGATTTCCCATCTGTTTATGGGTGATGAGGAAGCAACAGCAGAGGAGTCCAGGGCACAGGCCAGAGAGACTCTTACAATTGGGTGAGAGAACCAAGGTGTATATGTGAGAAGGAGCGTTCTGCAGGGATGAATCCATCATTAAAAAAAAAAAAAAAAAAAGGCTGGGCGTGGTGGCTCACGCCTGTAATCCCAGCACTTTGGGAGGCTGAGGTGGGTGGATCACAAGGTCAAAAGATCAAGACCATCCTGGCCAACATGGTGAAACCCCATCTCTACTAAAAATACAAAAATTAGCTGGGTGTGATGTCGCGTGCCTGTAGTCCCAGCTACTTGGGAGGCTGAGGCAGGAGAATCGCTTGAACCCAGGAGGCAGAGGTTGCAGTGAGCCGAGATCATGCCACTGCACTCCAGCCTGGGTGACAGAGCAAGACTCTGTCTCAAAAAAAAAAAAAAAAAAAGATCTTGTGGATGGGTTGTGGTGGGGGGCAAGCCAAACCTGGGAGACAGGCCCCAGAGGATCTGGCTTCTATCTCCAGGTACCTGGCCCTCCTCATGCCCCTGTTTCTGCAGCTGCCTAGGCCAAGGGTAGGATGATGTGGACCTTAGGAAAGGAGCCAGGGCTCTGTGGTCTGACCCTCTGCCTGAGCACTGTGCCCACCAACCCAAGCCCATTAAAAAGACTTGAGACACCAAGAGGTAGCAGGTAACAAGCTAGGTTCCTGCATTTAGACTGTAACCAGCATGTGATACCAAGCCTGTAAGTATTTGCTTTTCATTCAATTTAACAAATATTGATTAAACAAATACCATGTGCTAGGCACTATACTGGGCATTGGGTATACACATGTGAGCAAGACAAACGGAGTTTCCAGTCAAGTGGGGGAGGCAAATAGTACACAGCTACAAAGAAGCTATGAAGAAAAAGAACAGGAGATTAACAGAGGCTTTCTCATTTAGATTGGGAGGCCAGCGATGGGCTCTCTGAGAAAGTAGTATTTTATCTGAGACAGGAAGAATGAAAGCTAGCCACTTTAAGTGGGTAGGAGTAGTATTTCAGGCAGAGGGGAACAGTGTGTGCCAAGTCCCTGGAATATGAAGAAGTGCATGAGAGGAACTGAAAAAAAGGGCCAGGATGGCTGTAGTATAGTAAATAAGGAAGGGGCGTGGTCCAGATGGTGCAGGGCTTTGTGAGCCATGGTAAGATATTTGTGTTTCATACTAAGTGCAATGAGAAGCCATTGAAGGTTGGCAGATTAAATGTGGTATGTATATTAGTACTACCAAACTTATGGCAGGTCCTGAGAGACTTACTTTGGTTGGTTATTCATCAATACCTACAATAAATGTTTAAAGGGTACCCAGCAACCCTATGCTAGAATTATGGGTTGACAGTCATGGTAGAGAGATGTCTAAGGCACAGACCTTCCTCACAGCCTGTGGTCCAGAAGAGATTAGATAACTACAGTGATTGAATCAAGAAGTAATGTAATTTATTCTCAACAACTGTAAACTACACACCTAATCTATTTCAAACCCTGTGCTGGATGCTGGTTGTTGCCCTTCAAGGATCACACACTGCACAGGGGTCAAGGAGAGGTACAAATGTGCTCAAAGAATTTAGAGTGGGTTATAATCACTTTCTAACCCACCGTAATCATTATCACACCTGTGAATCTGTGAGGTCTTTATAAAACATCAATTTATTCAATCATTTAATAAATCAGTAAACATCTAGTGGGCATATGCTTTGCACCAGGAACTGTGCCAGCTACTGAAGTCAAGGACCTTAGAGTTCCATAGCAGAGACAGACATCCCCCACAAAAAAAAACATGAAAATATTAGGTGCTACAAACAGGACAGCAAGCTCTCCACAGATCAGCATTGAGGGAGGGTAATTCAATGGACGAAGGACCTTCCCCAAATGGGAAGCTCCTAACTTCCTGAGTGCATTTGTCCATACCTTCCTTTACCTGATTACTCTTTTTGTTCTTTTTTCTTTAAGCCTGATTTTTAGTGGCAGTCTTCCTTCTGACTTTGGACTCTCCCCCACTTCCCCTCCCCACCCCAGTAGACTTCATTTCCTTTGTCTGTCTTGGTATCCTTTAAAAAGCCAAAAGGCTCCAACATTTGAGCCTGGCTTCTCTGTAAGTATGGTTGTGTGTGATCTCAATTAACTTTCCTGAGCCCGTTTTCCCATTTGTACAATGAAGGGATTGGATCACATCTAAGGCTTATCATTTACTCCAGTAAGTATTCACACTCTTGTACATAGTGCTCTGCACGGCCTTCCTTTCTTTGCACCGCTGCACCCATACCCCCACTCCCATGCCACATGGCAGACATCAAGACTCAATAATATCCTATCTTCCAGCAGGTCTTCCCTGTATATACAATAAAATACATACACACACACACACACGTGCGCACACACAATTGTAGTCTCTCATTACGCTACCACTACCTCGTGAGAGGACCACAGAATGAAAAGGGCAAGGGAGGTATAAGACTTGGATTTGCGCCGGACGCGGTGACTCACGCCTGTAATCCCAACACTTTGGGAGGCCAAGGTGGGCGGATCACAAGGTCAGAAGTTCGAGACCATCCTGGCTAACATGGTGAAACCCCACCTCTACTAAAAATACAAAACTTAGCCGGGCGTGGTAGCGCACGCCTGTAATCCCAGCTACTCGGGAGGCTGAGGCAGGAGGATCGCCTGCACCTGGGAGGTGGAGGTTGCAGTGAGCCGAGATCGTGCCATTGCATTCCAGCCTGGGCAACAAGAGCAAAAAATTCCGCCCCCCCCAAAAAAAAAGACTTGGGTTTGAATCGTGGCCTCTCACCTCACCTCTTGAGCCTCAGTTTCTCACTTGTAACAGAAGGGAAATACCTAATTTGGATGTCTAATCAGTTTATGGGGATTAGAAACAATTCTTGTCAAGTGCTTGGCACCTAAGAAGTGCTCAATAAATAGCGACTGTACCACACCTCCTAAGAGCCCTCAGCGTACTGAATTACAGAGTTCTTTATAAGTCTCCGGCGCTAGACTGCGAACTGCCTGAGGGCATCCTTTCTGCAGCCGCGGGGCGTAAGCTGCAAAGACTCGGGGCTGGCAGGCCCAGACGGAGTGGGGCGGGGCTGGCCGGGCCCAGAAGGACGCGGCTCGGATTCCCGCGGGAAGGCAAAGCGGATCGGACCCATCTCCCGGAAGTGACGCCACTAGAGCCGGGGCCAGTCGCAGCGGGGCGCGCGCAGCATGGCGGAAGCGGAAGGGGGTTCTCCGCTCTTGTTGCCGCCGCCGCCACCCCCGCCCAGGATGGCGGAAGTGGAGGCGCCGACGGCGGCCGAGACGGACATGAAGCAATATCACGGCTCCGGCGGCGTCGCCATGGACGTGGAACGGAGCCGCTTCCCCTACTGCGTGGTGTGGACGCCCATCCCGGTGCTCACGTGAGTCTCTTCCGGCATCCGCCTGGGGACGAGGAGGGCCCAGGGAGAACCGGAGTCCATGCGGTGTCCCTCGGCTGGCCCGGGCTAGCCTCCGGCCCCGACGCGCAGCAAGCGTTTTCCTCGGGTCTGGCCCGCACGTCTCGCCCAGTCACCAGAACCCCGCCGTCCATGCAGTGCCAATTTGTGCACACCGTTGGGACACGCTCCCTGCTCTCAATACACCTGGTGTAGCCGGGTAGAGAGTTGTAGGCCAGCAGGAAAGGGCAAGTGGCTGGGAGACTCGAGCTGTGAGTGTGTAGAAGAGGGAGTCCCTCATCGGATCTGAGGAGACATTTTTATTAATTCACTGGTTTATTCACTCATTGAGCAAATGCTTACTGGTCGCTTACCATATTCGACATCCTGCTGGGTCTGGGAGCAGGAGTGGGAGTTTGGCTGGGACAAGATCCTGGGATGTCAACATTGGAAGGGCCCCCAGAGATCTGGAAGTCCAACCCTTTGTCTCACGTGCCATCTCAGTTGCAAAGCGGGTTTAGATCCCAGATTGTCTGCCTCACAGACCAAAGTTCTTTCTATAACGTCAGCCTTTGTCAGGGGAGAAGCAGGTGTTCTGGTACCGCTTGCCGCCTTTTGGGAGGAGCTCTCATATGGGGAGCTCTCATATGCCCTCCTGCTTCAGCCTTGACAGCTGATAAATATAACCTCTCCTCACCGTGCTGGACAGTTTGCCAAGCTCTTAAACATCCATTTTCTCAGAATTAAACATCCATTTTCTAAGGTGGGTTATCTTCTCAGATGGTGAAGCTGAGCTGCTTGTAGCATTAAGTGTCTTGATCAGGTTCGCACCCCAATAAGCAAAGGCATTAAGAACTCAGTTTTCTGATCTAACTTGCTCTTTGCCCTATGTTTTATCCACTCTCACCTGATGGGATGACTTGTTCCCCTGATATCAGTAACAGCCAAGTGGTGATGTGGAGAAGGGATCATTTGGGGCCTTAGGTGTTGCTGATTCTAAAAAGATCGTAGTTTTTGAATTATGTTAAAATACTTGAATTATTTTGTGTTTTCAAATACTTACGCACATAAGAGCATCCAACTGTTCTTTAAAAATAAAATCTTGGGCCAGGCGCCGTGGCTCATGCCTGTAATCCCAGCACTTTGGGAGGCCAAGGCAGGTGGATCGGGAGTTTGAGACCAGCCTGGCCAACGTGGTGATAAATTAGCTGGGCATAGTGGCACGTGCCTATAATCCCAGCTACTCTGGAAGCTAAGGCAGGAGAATTGCCTGAACCCGGCAAGTGGAGTTTGCAGTGAGCCGAGATTGCACCACTGCACTCCAGCGTGGGCAACACAGTGAAACTCCGTCTCAAATAATGAAATAAAATCTTAGGAAAATGTGTACATTAATTCATTCAGTGTTCTTTTAACACATATGCTAAGTGACCCCTGTATTCCCAGATAGTTCTAGGTGATGCGAATATACACTGATGAATAAAGGATATATGGTCTTTACACCTTTGAGAGTTTAAGTCATAGTGGAAGGAGATAGACAGTAAATAAGTAAGCTAATAAAAGAGCACCTGATAGTGATTAGTGCTGTGAAGAAAATAAAATATTAGTGTGAAAATAACAGGGAGGGGCCGGGTGTGGTGGCTCACGCCTGTAATCCCAGCACTTTGGGAGGCCAAGGCAGGCGAATCACCTGAGGTCGGGAGTTCAAGACCAGCCTGACCAACATGGAGAAACCCCATCTCTACTAAAAATACAAAATTAGCCGGGGTGGTGGCGCATGCCTGGAATCTCAGCTACTCAGGAGGCTGAGGCAGGAGAATCGCTTGATCCTAGGAGGTGGAGGTTGCGGTGAGCCAAAATTGTGCCTTTGCACTCCAGCCTAGGCAACAAGAGCAAAACTCCGTCTCAAAAAAAAAAAAAAAAAAAAAGAAAGAAAATAACAGGGAGGGATACTCAAGAAATGTATTGATTTTCTTAAAACTGTCTTGTGATCCTAAACTCTCTTTGGCCTTTCTTATTCTCAAAAACACCATTTGTGGCATGGTCCTCCACAGAGAGTGGTAGCAGCGTGAGGTGGAGGCACCACAATGCCTGATCATCTGGGCCAAAAGCAGCTCATAGCCCATTTCTGTTCAGATCTGTGTACAGGTGTTCATAAGACAAGATGAATAAGATGCTCTGTTCCTGTCAAACGGTTCATGTTCCCTTCTGTGTTAGTCCGTTCTTGCACTAATACTTGAGACTGGATAATTTGTAAAGATAAGAGGTTTGATTGACTCATGCTTCTGCAGGCTATACGGGAAGCATAGCGGCTTCTGCTTCTGGGGAGACCTCAGGAAGCTTCCAGTAACGGTGTAAAGCAGAGGGGGAGCGAGGCATCTCACATGGCGGGATTAGGAGCAAGAGGGAGTGAGGGGGGAGATACTATACACTTTGAAACAACCAGATCTTGGGAAAACTCACTACCACGAGAACAGCACCAAAGGGATGGTGCTGAACCATTTATGAGAAAGCTAGCCTCATGATCCCACCACCAGGCCCCACCTCCAACATGGGGACTGCAGTTTGACAGGAGATTTGGTGGGGACAGATCCAAACCATGTCACCTTCAAAGGACTTACCTCCAGCAGGAGGGAGGTAAAGGTCAATTAGCCATCGTAGTATTACTGTATATTGATGGTTGCAGAGCTAGGCGTAGATGTGGCACAAGGAACTCTCACCTGTCTTGAGGAGAGATCAGAGGAGGAAGTGGAACCCAAAGATCTGTCTACCCCCTCAGAGATGTTGGTAATTCTGCATGAAAAACCAGTTTAGTGCTCGCCTCGGCAGCACATATACTAAAATTGGAACAATACAGAGAAGATTTGCATGGCCCCTGCGCCAGGATGACACGCAGATTCGTGAAGCGTTCCATATTTTTGTCACCCTGGACTTCGAACAGGAGATGGCCACTGCTGCATCCTCCTCCCTGAAGAAGAGCTACGAGCTGCCCGATGGCCAGGTCATCACCATCGGCAGCAAGCGGTTCCAGTGTCTGGAGGCGCTGTTCCAGCCTTCCTTCCTGGGTATGGAATCTTGCGGAATCCACGAGACCACGTTCAACTCCATCATGAAGTGTGACGTGGACATCCGCAAAGACCTGTACACCAACGTGGTGCTGTCCGGCGGCACCACCATGTATCCGGGCATCACCGACAGGATACAGAAAGAGATTAACGCCATGGCACCCAGCACCATGAAGATCAAGCTCATAGTGCAGGTACTCGATGTGGATCAGCGGCTCCATCCTGGCCTCACTGTCCACCTTCTAGCAGATGTGGATTAGCAAGCAGGAGTACAAGTCAGGCCCCTCTGTCGTCCACTGCAAATGCTTCTAAATGGACTGCGAGCAGATGCATAGCATTTGCTGCATGGGTTAATTCAGAAGTATAAATTTGCCCCTGGCAAATGCATACACCTCATGCTAGCCTCACGAAACTGGAATAAGCCTTCGAAAAGAAATTGTCCTTGAAGCTTGTATCTGATATCAGCACGGGATTGTAGAACTTGTTGCTGATTTTGACCTTGTATTCAAGTTAACTGTTCCCCTTGGTATTTGTTTAATACCCTGTACACATCTTTGCTTTCAACCCTTAGTACATGTGGCTTGGTCACTGCATGGTAAGGTCAGAACGTGCTTGTGGAAGACAAGTCTGTGGCTTGGTGAGTCTGCATGGCCAGCAGTCTCCAATCTATGCAGGGTATTAATATATCATGGCTGAGTGTTCTGGGATTTCTCTGGAGGCTGGCAAGGGCTCCTGAACCAGTTGTCTCTGTCCTGCGGGTCTGTCAGGGTTGGCAAGTCAAAGCCATAGGACCCAGTTTCCTTTCTTAGCTGATGTTTTCCTGCCAGAACACTGTGGGCCGTTACTTGCCTTGAGTTGGAAGCGGTTTGCATTTACACCTGTAAATATATTCATGGTTCTAATTTATGTAAGGTTTTTTGTATGCAGTTCTCAATTCTTTAAAGAGATGAGAACAGATTTTGTTTTTCGACTGTTACGTGAGAACATTAGGCCCCAGCAGCACGTCATTGTGAAGGAAAAATAAAAGTGCTGCAGTAACCAAAAAAAAAAAAAAAAAAAGAAATAAAAACCAGTTTAATGGCTGCTGCTACTAAAAAAACAGCTAGATTAGATGCTTCCTCTGTCCTAAACATTGTATGTTCACTCACTCAATCCTTATGTCAACCTATGAAAATAGATACTGTTGTCCCCATTTTATAGATGAGGAAGTAAGGCTTAGAAGCCAGTGTGGGGCTTTTTTGCTGAGTTAGCCTACCTTCCCAGATTGAGCTCCAGGGTGAGTGAGTCATTTATTCATTCATTAAATCTTTATAAAGCACCTATTATATACTAGATCCTGAATAGAAGGTAGTCCACAAAGCGGCTCTGGACCTGCCTTCCTGGAGCTTCCAGGCTGACAAACCACTTTGAGGGTTTCTTCTCTGGGGCTTCCAGCCTTTACTCTGATTTCCATCAGCTGCTGCCAGCACAGCTGTGGCGTGTAGAATCCTGGTTGGACCCAGACTTCCTCCCAAGCAGATGAAAGGAATGGGGGCAGAGATGGGGGTGGAGGGCAGTCCTGAGATCAGGATGAGCTACTTTCCCATAATCCTGAGTGTTCATCCTGTGGCCTATGGATCTTCTGCAACTTATTCTATGTTAGTGCAGTCAGTCAGATAGTGCTTATGTATTGAATACCTCGAGATGACAACACTGAGCAGCTGCCAAGCAGAAGGCAGGGTCCTAGGCACTGTGTAAATGGATAAGTCTAGCCATTTAATCCTCACAGTAGCTCCTCATTAAGGTAATTTTTACTATCCACAGAGAGATGAGAATGAGTAACTTTCCCAGAACAAAGTCAAGCCTCAACCCAGATGATATCTGAGCATGACTTCACTCTTGGTGTGTGTGTGTTGTTTTTAATTTTTTATTTGTTTGTTTATTTATT
>NW_012102365.1:1890974-1892028 GCF_000951045.1 Mandrillus leucophaeus
GCCACTGTACTCCAGCCTGAGCGACAGAGTGAGACTCTGTTTACAAATAAATAAATAAATGGTAGAAACAGTTCATCCCTCCCACCAGCAGTGAATGAGAGCCCTGGTTGTCCCTTGCCCTCACCTGCATCGGTGTTGCTGTCGTTTGAGTTACAGCTGTCCTGGTGGGATGCCGAGGTATTCCATTGTGCTGTCAGTTTGCAGTTGCCCTTGTCTGTGCTTCCCCAGCCCTCTGAATCACCTGAATGGCCATTCATCAACGAAACGTAATATTCACATGCTTCTGTGTGGTATGAAGTGTCCCCAGCATCTGTCTTAACTGGCTGAAAGATCCCCTAAGCTCTGTCCCTTCCCTGTCCTTTTCCTCACAGGTGGTTTTTCCCCATCATTGGCCACATGGGCATCTGCACATCCACAGGAGTCATTCGGGACTTCGCAGGCCCCTACTTTGTCTCGGTGAGTCCCCATTCTGCCCACCCTGGGGGGTCCAAGGTTTAAGTGGAAGGCTGTCCTGTCTTGCCTGCAGGCTTCCTGTCTCCCCAGACCCAGGAGAACACAGATAACCCGCAGTCCTGGCCCTGGCCCTGTACCCCTCACCAGTGTTTGACCCCTTTCCCCCTTCTCTTGCCTCCAGGACAGGCCGGGAGGGCAGTGTGGCCAGAAGGATTCTTAAGTAACTGACCCAGCCCTTTGCCCCCACCCCTGGGGTACCGAGACATGGGTAGGGATTAGAGGCAAGAGTGGAGAGTCAGACCATCCAGGAACCACATCTCTGGACCTTCAGAAGGTGGGAGTCAAGGTGGGGGGACAGGGGAGGCTGATACGGTTCCCTGGGTGTGGTCATGGAGAAGAGGGGGTGGGGCTTTAGAATGAACCAGCTGTGTTCTCAGGTCTGTTCCCTGGGGATGTGACCGAGACTGGTCCAGTGGGCCAGCAGCAGAGAAGCATGCATCATCCTGTCTCCAGGTGTCAGAGACTGGACTGAAGGGGTGTGGTGGCACCAACCTATTTATATTAATAGTTGTCATGATCATCTTAACACGACAAAGGTCTG
>NW_012102365.1:1894083-1913141 GCF_000951045.1 Mandrillus leucophaeus
CAGGGTTTCCCCATGTTTGCCAGGCTGGTCTTGAACTCCTGACCTCAAGTCATCCACCGGCCTCTGCCTCCCAAAGTGCTGGGATTACAGGCGTGAGCCACTGAGCCTGGCCTTGGCTTACTGCAACCTCAACTTCCTGGAATCAAGCGATCCTCCAGCTAATTTTTAGATTTTTTTTAGATACCGGGTCTCACTGTGTTGCCCAGGCTGGCCTCAAATTCCTGGGCTCAAGCAATCCAACTGCCTTGGCCTTCCAAAGTGCTAGGATTACAGGCGTGAGCCACAGCACCCAGCCGCTGACTCCACTCTTAAATGCAGGATGTTCATTCATTATTTAGTCAACAAATATTTAGTGAGTTGCAGCTATATGCAGGCACTGCCGTAATAAGACAAAATCCTTGCTGTCTCCGAGCTTATGTGCTAGTGGAGAGACAGCATGTAAATAACTGAGATAATTTTGGATAGTAGTAGATACTAGGAGGGAAGTAAAGCATTGTAGTGGAATCTGGGATTGGGTGGCTGTGCAGGAAGACACCGTTCAGGCAAGACCTCCGAAGCTGACAGTGAGGCTGAGGCCTAATCAGTGAGGAGTTAGCTGTGCCATGCTCTTGGGGAAGAGTGTTGCAGACGGTGGAGAGGGCAGATACAGAGAAAGCATGGGGTGGGAGGATTCGGCATGTTTGAGGAGCCACAAGCAGGCAGTGTAGCTAGAGAGGGGAGTGAGAAGAGGTTCGAGGGATAATTACCGCCACAGTGTTGGAAGAAGTTTGAAGTGTATTGTAAGTGTAGTAGGAAGCCATTAATGGGCATTGAGCAGGGGAATGATGGAATCTGAATTCAGTTCTCAAAAGACCACTCTGTCCCCACCATCCTCTCAAGCGCTGAAGCTGTAGACCCGGAAGACCCCTGTCCTGTCAGTCGTAAACTCTCCAGTCTTCATTTGAAAGATCTTTTGAATCCATGTGCTTTTCACCACCCTGCCCGGATCCTGTAGTCAGGACCTCCGTCATCTCTTGCCAGTGGTACAGCAGTGGCCCCTGAGCTGACCTCTCCCCCTTTCATTCTTGCAGGCACATGCACCACTTTCTTGCTCTGCAGTGGTGTTTTCTGCCTGTCGATGTTCTGTCCTTTCACAGGTCAAGGTTAAAAGTCACCTCCTCTGTGAAATCTTTACTGACTCCACCCCAGTCCCCTATAACTGCTTTTTTGAACTGCCTCTCTGGAGGCTTGGCCTCCACCCCTAGCCAGGTGCTTTGTGCTCGTGCCCAGACAGCATTGAGGCCAGGACCTGGCCACTGGCCCTGTGAGTTCTCCTTAAACTGGATCAGTCTCTCCAGCACCCAGGTCCTGTAGGGCCATGGTTCTTAGAACGCAGACAGGTCTGGGGTTCCTATGTGTGGCATATTGGGGTGCATCTGGGATTTGTTGTTGTTTTTTAATGCCCATGTTTTTTTTAAAAAGGAACTTTTATTTTCTGGCATACACCATGCTTCTATTCCAGTTTCTACCCTTGCACATTCTGTTTCTTCGTTATTTTCTCAGGGAAGCCTTTCCTGAACTCCCCCACCCACACTGGTGTCATGTCCGCCCACCTTTTTTTTTTTTTTAACTTTCTTATTGAGGTATAACTTATGTACCAAACGGTGCACGAATCTCAGGTATACAGCTGAAAGAATTTTTGCATATCACACACTCATGTAACCACCACCCAGACAGAGGCTAGAAAGCATTGCCAACACACACAGGACCCCCTTGTGCCCTCCCAGTCAGTTCTACCACAGATTCCACCCTGCTGTGGACCTCTAGCCGTAGATCAGTTTTGCCTTTTCTTGGACTTCGTGTAAACAGAGTGCTGTGTTATGTACTCTGTGTAAGATTTCCTTCATTCACCCTTATGTCTGTGAAAGCCTATGTTGTGTGTATCAGAAGTTACACTCCAAAAAAAAAAAGAAGTTACACTCTTTTTCATTATTATGGACTATTTCAATGTATAACTATACCACACTTATTCATTGTACTGTTGGACATTTGGATTCTTTATAGTTGTTTTTATCAATTTTATTGAATTATAGTTTATATACAATAAAATGTACACATTTTAAGAGTACAGTTCAATGAGTTTTGGCAAATGTTATTTCCCAGGGGTGAGGGCAAAGAGGGCTCCAAAAGTGAAGCTGCTGAGGCATAGAGTATAGTGCCAAACTGTTTTCTCCAATGGTAGAAACAGTCCGGGCGCGGTGGCTCACGCCTGTAATTCCGGCACTTTGGGAGGCTGAGTCAGGCAGATCACTTGAGGTTGGGAGTTCGAGACCAGCCTGGCCAACATGATGAAACCTCGTGTCTGCTAAAAATACAAAAATTAGCCAGGCATGCTGGCATGCACCTATAGTCCTAGCTACACAGGAGGCTGAGGCAGGAGAATTGCTTGAACCCGGGAGGTGGAGGTTGCAGTGAGCCAAGATTGTGCCACTGTACTCCAGCCTGAGCGACAGAGTGAGACTCTGTTTACAAATAAATAAATAAATGGTAGAAACAGTTCATCCCTCCCACCAGCAGTGAATGAGAGCCCTGGTTGTCCCTTGCCCTCACCTGCATCGGTGTTGCTGTCGTTTGAGTTACAGCTGTCCTGGTGGGATGCCGAGGTATTCCATTGTGCTGTCAGTTTGCAGTTGCCCTTGTCTGTGCTTCCCCAGCCCTCTGAATCACCTGAATGGCCATTCATCAACGAAACGTAATATTCACATGCTTCTGTGTGGTATGAAGTGTCCCCAGCATCTGTCTTAACTGGCTGAAAGATCCCCTAAGCTCTGTCCCTTCCCTGTCCTTTTCCTCACAGGTGGTTTTTCCCCATCATTGGCCACATGGGCATCTGCACATCCACAGGAGTCATTCGGGACTTCGCAGGCCCCTACTTTGTCTCGGTGAGTCCCCATTCTGCCCACCCTGGGGGGTCCAAGGTTTAAGTGGAAGGCTGTCCTGTCTTGCCTGCAGGCTTCCTGTCTCCCCAGACCCAGGAGAACACAGATAACCCGCAGTCCTGGCCCTGGCCCTGTACCCCTCACCAGTGTTTGACCCCTTTCCCCCTTCTCTTGCCTCCAGGACAGGCCGGGAGGGCAGTGTGGCCAGAAGGATTCTTAAGTAACTGACCCAGCCCTTTGCCCCCACCCCTGGGGTACCGAGACATGGGTAGGGATTAGAGGCAAGAGTGGAGAGTCAGACCATCCAGGAACCACATCTCTGGACCTTCAGAAGGTGGGAGTCAAGGTGGGGGGACAGGGGAGGCTGATACGGTTCCCTGGGTGTGGTCATGGAGAAGAGGGGGTGGGGCTTTAGAATGAACCAGCTGTGTTCTCAGGTCTGTTCCCTGGGGATGTGACCGAGACTGGTCCAGTGGGCCAGCAGCAGAGAAGCATGCATCATCCTATCTCCAGGTGTCAGAGACTGGACTGAAGGGGTGTGGTGGCACCAACCTATTTATATTAATAGTTGTCATGATCATCTTAACACGACAAAGGTCTGTCACTTTGTACTTAAAAATACTTTCACATTCATTACTTTGTCATATATTTTTATGGTGATTAATCATTGGCCAGGTCTGTCAGCAGGGTCTCCCTGATCTGAACCCAGAGTCTGTCTCTGTGTAACTCCTGTACCCCAGGTCTAATGTGATGAGTCTAGGACTTCACTGCAGAGTCTCCCTCACAGGAAGTCCCTCTGGGCCCAGGGCCTCCGCCCTGCTATGAATGCAGTCAGACTGCTGGGCGCGGAAATGGGCTCCATGTGGACCACCACTGCTGAGTCTGGAGGCCAGACCATGATGGAAACCTCCTGCTGGTCCTCAAAGATCAGAGAAGACTGACCAGAGAACTTGGAGAAAATGAGGCCCAGAGAGGGCAAGAGAATTCCTGGGTGCCACACGAAGGGACAGTGGCAGTTGGAGCCCTAGGTCTTTGATCTCTGATGCAGTGCTCTGTGCACTTGTGCCACACTGCCTTCTTCCTGCAGAACAGCCGCTAGCTCTTCAGATGCCATGCCAGCCCCAGGGCAGGACCCAGGCACCACTTCTGGCCGCCCCCCCCCGACATACCCCCTTCTAAGTCACTGCACTTCCACCACCTACCCAGGTTTGTCATCTGGCCCCAATGTAAGTTCCTTACTGACCTCTGCTTTTGTCCCTCAACAGGAGGACAATATGGCCTTTGGAAAGCCTGCCAAGTAAGTGATGAACACCCATGTGACTGGCTCTAGAGGCAGGTTGCTCCTGCCCCCAGGCGGGCCAGGCCTTCTGGGGCACAGCAGGGGACAGCACCCTGAGGATAGAGTTTTTGGGGTGGAGGGGGAGTCAGCCAGGGTCCACCAGAGCATGGCAGCCCCGTACGGAGTGCCTACTGCACCAGCCCCTGGCTAGGGCCTTTACCTGTAGACCATCTGGGCCTTACCACAGCTCTTCAGGTTTGTATGTTCAACTCCATGGCAAGGGTGAGGAAAGGGAAGGGACTTGGTCAGGGTCACAGAGGAAGTGGCAGAGCTGGGACCCACACCCAGATCTGTCTCCCTCGAGACTCACTCTCCCGCCCTTTGGGAACAAATGAGCTATGGAAGGTAGAAGAGAGGCATTGTTTGGAGCTCTGCTGGAAAGTTCTGGTTGGAGAGAATAAAAACTGTTCAGCCTTTTGGGAGCTATTGCTGGTTTGGTTTTGGGACATTTTGTCTTCATCTTTGCAGTCTTGGGTGCCCACCTCAGCTGCGGGCCTGGTGACAGTGCCTCAGTCATCAGTGTCCTCAGGTGACCTGTTGCCCAAGGCTGCACTGGGGGGAGGGACTGGGCCAAGGAGGAGTTGGTGTCCCACACAGCCGAGATGGCCTGGAGCAGGGCTTCCTGCTGCCTGCTCTGGCTTCCTCCGGCAGGCGGCAGTGTGGTCCAGGAGCCTCTGGGCCGCCAGGTATTCGCTGTCAGCTGCTCTTCAAGGACAGCTTTAAGGGCATCATTTTCCAAGCAGTAGCCCCTAAGCGGCCCCAGTCCAGGCCGTGGTCTCTAGACTCCTCCACCAAGCCATTCCCCTACACAACAGCCAGGGGGCACCCTGACCTCCTAGCTCTCCTTAGCCTGAGACCCATCGGGCACTCTGGTGCTTGGAGCCTCACCCACCTTGAGGTTTATGGGCTTTAGCACCATCAGCTTCCCTCCCACTCACCCTGGCAAGCTGCATGGGAGACGGGGAGAGTGCTTGCTGCCGGGTAAACTCCCCACATGATGTGGCCTCACCTGCATCTCCAGCCTTAGCTGCCAGCATTCCCTCACCGTGTTCCTCCTTCCGCATCCTCCAGGAGGGCTCAGTCACTTCAGTTATGGGACACACTGCACAATTTTATGCCTCTCACTTAGCTTAAGCTGTTCCCTCGGCCTGGAATGCCCACCTCTTCTTTCTTTGCCTGGCTAACCCTCTTCCTTCAGACTGGACCCAGGTGTCACCTCCAGGAAGCCGTCTCACACCCCATCTTAGTCCTTCTGGCTGCCATAACAAAATCTCATCGATTGGGTATCTTAGAAACAACAGAAATGTATTTCTCACAATTCTGAAGACTGGACAGTCCTGGGTGCAGGTGCTGGTAGAGTCAGTGTCTAGTGAGGACCTGAGGTGCCTTCCCACTGTGTCCCCCCGTGGTGGAGGGGTGAGGGGTCTCCCTCAGGGCTCTTTTATAAGGACATGGATCCCATTCATGAGAGCTAATCACCTCCCAAAGGCCCCACCTCCTCATACCATCACCTTGGGGGTTAAGATTTCAACATATGAATTTGGTGGGGACACAGACTCTCAGAGCATAGCACCCCTAACTTCATTCCATATCCCCCCAGGATCCCCCATGGCACCGGCCACCTCACCCTATGTCACAGTTGACTGCCACGTGACACCCCAGATCTGGTTCACTGCACACCTTGGCACCCAGCTCAGGCCCGGGCACAGGGCAGGCCTCAGACGACATGCGTAGAGCTGAGGGCACAAAGGAGCCAAGTCAGTTTCCAGAGCCCTTCTCTCCCACCAGGTACTGGAAGTTGGACCCTGCTCAGGTCTATGCTAGCGGGCCCAACGCGTGGGACACGGCTGTGCATGATGCCTCTGAGGAGTACAAGCACCGCATGGTAGGTGGGCCAGGGCGGCACCAGCACTCCCCAGGCTGGGACCAGGGGGGAGACTCCCTTGCAGCCTGTCCTGACCAGCCCTTCCGGTGCCTCCAGCACAATCTCTGCTGTGACAACTGCCACTCACACGTGGCATTGGCCCTGAATCTGATGCGCTACAACAACAGCACCAACTGGAATATGGTGACGCTCTGCTTCTTCTGCCTGCTCTATGGGAAGTACGTCAGGTGAGCTGCCCTCCTGCCCGCCCACCCACACACTGCGCAGAGGCTGCTCTCCCAAGGATCCTAGAAAGACCATTCCTGGCGAACTTCAGTCAGCCGGGACAGTTGGAACAGATGCCAGTAGGAGCCGTGGTGGTTCTAGAGTGACGAGCTGAGGGCCTGGTGGAGAGAGAGGTGGCTGTACTGGAGTCCAGCTCCACCTGGGCCCCAAATGCAGCTCTGGCACTTACCCGCTGTGAGACCATGGGCAACTGCCTTGGTCTCTCTGAGACACAGCTGTCCTTGGTGAAATGCAGACAATGATTCCAGCGCCTCAGGGAGGCTTCTACAGATACCTGTGCTCCGGTAGAGTGAGCAGATAGATCCTCTCAGAATGACTGCCCCCACAGGTCCCTTCCCAGGCAGAGAGGTTGAGTGAGTCGCCCATGGTCCCCACAGCATGGCCACAGCAGAGCCCAGACTCGTGAGCCAGCATAGGCTAGTGCTGATCTGGCCGCCTCTCCAAGCTTTCCTCTTAGCCATGTTCATCATTAAGAGCTTCTGAAAAGAAGACTTTTAGAGATACTTTTAAGTACTGCATGGCTTTTAGAAGTCCCGTGAGAATAACTGGTCACACAGAGGTTGAACTCAGGCCGCCGGCTCCCAGCTGCTTTGCTGCAGCCACAACACTGCTGACCCCTGCCAGCCCCAGACCTCCCAGCAGTCCCCATTATGAAGTCCGTGGGCAGAGGGCACATGTGGCTTCCATACCGAAGCTGCAATTCCTGGTCCTCTTGCTGGAGACCTCACCCCAGAGGTGGGTGGCTATAGATGGAGCCAGTGAAGCCTAGAAAGGGGGAGCATGTCTCCTGTTCCCAACCATTGAGGTGTCCGTAAGTCTCCACCAGGAGTGTGGAGCAGCCCCTGACCAGGACCATAGCTGGTGATCCCCCATAGTGAGCAACCAGGCCCACCCTGCTTCCTTGATTGACCAAGTTTGGGGTGAGGGGTTGGTTGTAGGGTTTTCCTTAGGGATGGCAGCACCATCGGAGTCTGTGGGTGCACAGGGCTGTGGGCCGCATACCTGCTCACCAGGCCCTGCCCACCTGTGCTCTCTTTCTCTCTGTCAGTGTTGGGGCCTTCGTGAAGACCTGGCTGCCGTTCATCCTTCTCCTGGGCATCATCCTCACCGTCAGCTTGGTCTTTAACCTCCGGTGATGGCTGCTCTGTGGCCCCGCACCCACCAGGGTCCCAAGGAAACAGCCGCCATCCCTTTTGGTCCCAGATTTTTTTCTCCTCACCCCAAAAGGCACGGTTGGGCCTGCTGTTGTGGACCGGGGATCGGGGCTGGCAGGATGGAAGGGCTGAGGACCAGCATGAGGCGGGAGTTTGTTGTCTCCCTGCCTCTCAGAAGCACCCTGTTCCCTCCTCCCCAGGCCTGTGACTCCGGCCCTGGAAGCCCCTTTGTTCTTCTGTTGAAAGGCCTTGTCTTCCCTCTGTAAAGCTGCTCCCGTCACTGCCTGCTGGGGTCCTGCCTCAGCCCAGCCCAGAACGGGGAGAGGAGGACATTTGGGCTCACCTGTCAAGGTGGCCTTGGGACCAGAGCTGGATTGGGAGCCTGTCCTGCATTAGCTCTGGTCCCAGCATGGGGTGGGGTATACTTAGTAGTCTCTATAAGCCAAGCTGCCCTAGGACCTTCACCAGTGGCCTCTAGAATGGTCCAGAGGGGCTGGCTGGTCCCTTTGTCAGACTTCTGCCGGCAACTGCCCTGGGGCACGTGTGTGCCCATCTGGCATCCTCCAGCCCATGCAGTCCTCTCTTCACTGTCCCACAGCCTCCCAGTGCCTCCCAGCATTGGACCCATCTACCCCTGCAGTTTGGGGCCAGAGAGGTGAGTGGACCTGACAAGTGCCAGAGTGACTGTGTAGACAGAGCAGTGTAGACAGCACTCAGCCCCAGCCCCAGGTGTGGACGTCACGCTGGTGATGGCTTCCCTGGGTGGCCTGCCAGCACAGCCAGTGCCATCAGGGAACTGAAGGGGCTGTCCACCGCCTAACTCCAGCTCCCCCTTTCTTCACATCACCAAGGCCGTGTGCCGCCCGCCTCACCCCTCTGCTCTGTGGATTCCTTTGGGAAGGGTTCCCGGGGCAGGACAGTAAAGACTTTTGACTCCAGTTGGTGCCCTGTCATTGTGTTCTCCCTCTCTGGGGCCCCCTCGCCCCTCAGCTCATAGCGTCTTGGTATTCTTGGGACCCTCTTACCCTTGACAAGGGTCTGGTTGCCAGCACCATAGTTGAGTCTGTGTCCAATGCCTGGAGCCATCAGCATCCCTCAGGTATATCCCGCCCCTGCAGTTTGGGAATTCCCTGCTATTCTACATTCCCCATTCCAAAGCTCTCCTCTTGAGGCAGGTGAGCATTGAAACCCTTTCCATTGTCCCTGTTGGGAAGGACTTGTAGGATTGGGGTTAGGGCTGAGTAGGGCCTCCACTGCTGTCCCCACCGCCCCCAGGGGTGCAGAGTTGGGGATGAGCTAAGAGCACTGCCAGCCTCTGGCCCCTGTATCCATCCAGCCCTCGCCTACCTCTGATCCTTTGCTCTCCACCGTCCCTCTCATGGCGGCCCTGCCTAACCAAGGCCCAGCTTAAAAGCTGCTTCCTCCCTGAAGCCTTTCCCAATCCTGTCCATGCATCACTTAAGTTGAACTAGCCAAGGATTTGGTCTCGAAGGTGACCTTGAGGACATGCTCTAGCAGCTGACCGTGGAGTCTCTGGTCAGGCATCTGCCAGCTCACCCCAGACCCTGCAGTGCTGTGGTCTCCAAGCCTGGGACTTCTCCAGGGCAAGGCAGAGGTGCCCTCTCCCCACTTCAGAGCAATTCCATTTACTTTTCTTTTTTCTCCTTTTTCTTTCTTTCTTTATTTTTTGGGAGACAGAATCTCACTCCGTTGCCCAAGCTGGAGTGCAGTGGTGCGTTCTCAGCTCACTGCAACGCCTGCCTCCTGAGTTCAAGTAATTCTCATGCCTCAGCTTCCCAAATAGCTGGGATTACAGGTGCCTGCCATACAAATATTAATTTGTATTTTTAGGAGAGGCAGGGTTTTACCATGTTGGCCAGGCTGATCTCAAACTCCTCAGGTGACCTGCCTGCCTCAGCCTCCCAAAGTGCTGAGATTATAGGCAGAAGCCATTATTTTCAGTAGAGACAGGGTTTCACCATGTTGGCCAGGCTGGTCTCAAACTCCTGACCTCGTGATCTGCCTGCTTCGGCCTCCCAAAGTGCTGGAATTACAGGTGTGAGTTACCGTGCCCGGCCTAAGTCCCTGTCTCTCAAAAAAAAAAAAAAAAGTCACCAACAGCGAGTGCTTACTCTGTGTTAGGCCTTGTGATGAAATATCGTCTTAGCCTCACAACAGCCCCACAACAAGGTAGATGCCACCATCCCATTTTACAGATGAAGAAGTAAGCAGAGAAGTGATTTGCTCCAGGTCACAGAGGTAGGAAAAGTGGAACCATGGTTCAAACCCAGCAGCTGGGCTCCAGCGCCCCCCACTCAGAGCCACCCTGTGCGATGGCCTCACTGGAGTACAGGAGTGAAAATGAGAGGTGCTGTGATGCAAAAGGAGAATGGCTGCGGAGGTGAAAAGCTCTCCTGGCGGCAGCAGGCCTGTGAGATGGCTATTGTCCCCGCTTCATAAAGGAAGAGAGTGAGGCTTACAGGGATTGTCACTGATCCCAGGCCACAAGGGAACCATGCAGCAGAGCCAGATTTTAACCCAGATCTGCTGGCCTCTAGGACCCTGCCTCTTAACGTCCCTCTTAACAGAGGGACGTTGCCTAGAGACTGGCTGCAGTGCAGGGGCACTGAACTCTGGAGGAGGCTGAGCGAGTCCTAGAGCTGGGGAAAAGTATTCCCACAGGGAGCACAGAAGGCCCAGGGGTGTTGAAGGACAGGAAATAGTCCGTAGCTAAGGCTCTACGGGTATAGGTGATGAAGGGGAGAAAGCCAGAGTAAGGACAGCAATCCTGAGGGTCAGGCTGAGGGCCAGGCTGTCCTGGGAAGTGGTGAGGCTTCCATCTCAGGACGTGTCTAAATGGGACTGGACTGGTTTGGAAATGTGTGAATGGGCCCGAGGGATGGCCTGGCTGTCTGCTGGCACTTTCCAAACCAGAGGATGACAAAAGTATGTTCGAAAGCTGTGCAACAAAGGGCCAGAGGGGCCTCATGTGGCCACAGGGAGGCAGGAGAAGAGGAGGCTTCCAGAAGAGGCTGAGCGGGGACTGAGACCTGGGCAGGGGGAGGACAGTGGAGACAGATGGGAGGGCACCTGGAGTGAAGTGTGGACAGCACCCGGAGGTGGCAGGAAGCAGCAGGAGGCCAGGGGCCAGGATGATGGGGGCTGGTGAGAGGTGGAAACTTGGAAATAGGTTTCAAGTGGGGAAGAGGCCAGAAGAATGCAGGTTGAAACACAGCAGGAGAGATGGCTGGAAGTATCAGCGTCAGGGAGTCACAGCTATAGGAAGGACAGGAGAACAGAGAAAGGAAGGGAAATTTAGAAACCCGAAGACCAGATAATGAAGTTTCATGCCTTCCAGGAGGGAGGGCTGCTGAGAGGTGAGAAGGGGGCAGAGAAACATCATTGCAGGCACCGGGACCAGGATGCTGTTGACCACTCTCCTTCCATTTTGAGGGCCTTAATGGAGGAGGCAGCATCACAGTAATGGTCCCATAGCACCTGCTCAATGGGTATTGCATGTGTGGGTGCATAAATGCATTAATCAAGAGTCTACTGGGGACTGGGCAAGGTGGCTCACTCCTGTAATCCTAGCACTTTGGAAGGCTGAGGCAAGTGGATCACCTGAGGCCAGGAGTTCAAGACCAGCCTGGCAACATGGTAAAACCCCATCTCTACTCAAAATACAAAAATTAGCCGGGCATGGTGGCGGGCACCTGTAGTTCCAGCTACTCGGGAGGCTGAGGCATGAGAATCACTTGAACCCAGGAGGTGGAGGCTGCAGTGAGCCAAGAACGTGCCACTGCACTCCAGCCTGGGCAACAGAGCGAGACTCCATCTCAAAACAACCAAACAAATAAATAAAGTCTTCAAGGATCTCACTGAATTTTAGTGAAAATCCTCTGAGGGGGGATTATTACCCCCATTTAACAGATGAGAAAAATAAGATTAACTTGCAAAAAATAAGTAGGGAAGCCTCAACTGTGGGCTGAGACGGAGGAGGGGCCCTGTGTCTCTCAGTGGTGATGGGAGCCAGTTCTGATGACGGGGAGGAAGAGTGGGTTTTTTGTTTGCTTTTCTGAGACGGAGTCTCGCTGTGTTGCCCAGGCTGGAGGGCAGTGGCAAGATCTCAGCTCACTACAACCGCCGCCTCCTGGGTTCCAGCGATTCTCCTGCCTCAGCCTCCCGAGTAGCTGGGACTGCAAGCACTCGCCACCATGCCCAGTTAATTTTTGTTATTTTGAGTAGAGATGGGGTTTCACCATGTTGGCCAGACTGGTCTCAAACTCCTGTCCTAGAGTGATCCGCCCACCTCGACCTCCCAAAGTACTGGGATTACAAGCATGAGTAACCGTGCCCAGACCGGTTTTGTTTATAAACCACCCCTTGCCCTACCTCTCCCAGGGGTCTATGAGGAGCCCTCTAATCTTTAATCCATGGCCCTAGGTTCAGGGGAGGAGGTCGGGCCAGGGCAGGCCATGGAAAGTGAAGTGGACTTGGGGGGAGTCAGAAAGCTTTGGTGTGGCCTCTTGTGCCCAAGACAACCCAGGAGGTTCAGGGTCCTGAAGCCAATGTAATCTAGGGCCTAAACCTTCTAATCTCAGGGTGAGCAGAAGCTGGGTGTAGAATGGGGTGCTCAGAGGGGCTCAGGGGTGTTCAGGGTGCCAGTGTGGGACCCTCACCTTGGCACTGGAAGATTTCAGGCCTCCTCAAACAGATGGGGCCCAGGACAGCAGAGGGGACAGAGAGGGCTGCTCTGCTGTGGCCAGCATGTCCCAGAGGTGCATGTGGATACAGAGGGCAGCAGCTGCTGAAATGGTCATGGGCATTGGACTATGCTGGAGTGGGGACACCTCACCCCGACTCTGCCAGCTCACACCGGGCACTTTCACTTCCCTTAGAATAGGCCCCTTGCACACTGCTACCCACAGTTTGCATCAGAAGAAATGGAAGAGACCTGCTTAAAGTCGCACACCCAGTGGCAGAGCAGGGACTCTGCGCAGGGTGGTCTAACTGGGGAGCTGGGGCCAAGCCCGGCCTCTCCAGTCAGCTGCGGGGGCGCACCCCGGGGCGCTGGGAGTCCAGGCCCGGTTTTGCATCAGGCCCTGCCGAGGTGTTTCCTCCTCCTCAGTGTGGGGCAGCTGCTGGCTGGGCTGCCTGTTGAGTCAGCCTTCTTCCCTCACGGCTCTTCTCCCAGTCCCTGAAACTCGGCTGCCAGGGGAGCTGGAGTCACCTGCGAAGGTGTCCTCCCATACTGGACCCCTACAGGTAACACATGTCGGTGCCAGGGTTCCCTGCCAGGGTCCAGAGACGCAGGCACTGCCACCTGGTATCCTGAGCACCCTCCAGCACCTTGGGGTTGGGGGAGGTGGGCGCATGTCTGGAACTGGAACAGCCGGACAGATGGACAGACCCTCCTCTTGACCAATGGGTCTGTCCCACAGTGTCAAAACAGCAGGGAAGACCAAACACTTGATTCTGCCTCTGGTAGGAGAGGGGACTTCAGGGAGGGGAACTGCTGAGAAGGCTGGGCTGATGCCCATGGCCCAGCTCAGGCAGGCCTGCAGGACAGAAATAGGCCCAGTTCTGCCAAATGTCCTCTCCCACCTCCATCCACACCCAGACACACATACCTGGTGGCCCCCAAGGCACCAGGGGACACCCCACAGCACACAGCCCAGTCACACGTACAGCACAGGAGGAAACGCACAATGCATACTGCACATACCCCACATGGCGCTGTCACCTAGAACGTCACTGAACACACCGCACAGACAATATAGTCACCATGCAGCATCACACTGCAGCAGGACACAAAGACACACTCACACAGCAACTACACGGCTCACAGACCCACGCTACGCAGACATGCCCACCAGACTCGGACCAGGGCACAGAGAGGGACATGGGTTCACACGCCAATCCACGGGGGAGCCCGAACTGTGCGTTTGCAAGACCCACACCTTGGACATAGAAGTTCAGGGAAACTGCTGTTGTGGAGCACACAGGTATCCACAGAGCGAATGCACACCGTGCAGCCATGCCGAGGCCTTCAGCTCCTGAGGGTGTCAGGAGGGATCGCTGGGACTCGGCCACTGACTCAGCTGGGAGGGGACAGAACATAGCAGGCGGTGGACACAAGCCAGGACCTGCCTGCCAAGCTGCCTCCACCGGTCCCGGCCCCACCTGGAGCCCTGGCATGGAAGGGGCGGGGAAGAGAGGAGAGGCCGCCCAGTGGGCTCAGGACACAGGCCTGACCAAGTCATGGGCCCCTTGCCACGTCTACATGCCCCTCAGCGCTGGGCAAATGTTTTCTTTCCGGAGTCACTGTGGTACCTGAGCATGGGCTGCTGTGCCAGCTTAGGCCTCCACCGCCGGGACCTCACCCTGGTCTTGGGAGAACCGTGTGGCCAGAGCAGAGGGGCCCGGTGGCTCCAGGCAAGAGGGCAGGGCTGGCGGCGGGGGCATCCCTGGGTTGGAGGCCTCGGTGGGAGTGTGTGCGGCAGTTACCTCAGGGGAGGAAGTTGGGGGTGTGGGCTGAGGAGGAGGTTGCCTCAGACAGGAAGGCCAAGTGGGCCAGGGCAGGGTGGAGGTGAAGGGTGGCGGGAGGGGACCCAGGCTGTGAGGTTCCTGGCCCAGGGGAGTGAGCATGTGTGTGTGTGTGTGCGCGTGCGTGTGTGTGTGTATGCGTGTGTGTGTCTGTCTAGGTGGGTGGTTGTATGTGTGCATTCCCATGTATGTGCAGGTATATTTCTGCATTTAATTAATCAAAATTTTACCAACCATCTGTTGTGTGCAAAGTACTGGCTTTGAGGGTCACTCCCTCTCCCTGCCTCCAAGGAGCTCACAACTCAGATAGCTGGACAATGTGTGTGTGCCAGAGTCTGTGTGATTTTTATGTACATCTTTATTGAGGGACACATTTGTCCCCAGACTTGTTCTTGTCTAGGTGAACCCATCCGGGTGGGCCCATCCCTGTTGGTGTGCATATGCTGTGTGCAGGTTTTTTTGCTTGTTTTTGTTTTGAGACAGAGTCTCACTCTGTTGCCCAGGCTGGAGTGCAGTGGTGCCATTGCAGCTCACTGCAACCTCCACCTCTCGGGTTCAAGAGATTCTCCTGCCTCAGCTTCCCAAGTAGCTGGAATTACAGGCATGTGCCACCAAACCCAGCTAATTTTTCTTTTCTTTTTTTTTTTGTTTTGGAGACGGAGTTTCGCTCTTTTTGCCCAGGCTAGAGTGCAATGGTGTGATCTTGGCTCACCGTAACCTCTGCCACCCAGGTTCAAGCAATTCTCCCACCTCAGCTTCCCGAGTAGCTGGGATTACAGGTATGCACCGCCACGCCCAGCTAATTTTATATTTTTAGTAGAGATGGGGTTTGTCCATGTTGGTCAGGCTGATCTCAAACTCCTGACCTCAGGTGATCCACCCGCCTCGGCCTCCCAAAGTGCTGGGATTACAGGGGTGAACCACTGTACCCGGCCAAAATTTTTGTATTTTTAGTAGAGATGGGGTTTCACCATGTTGGCCAGGCTGGTCTCAAACTCCTGACCTCAGGTGATCGGCCCACCTTGGCCTCCCAAAGTGTTGGGATTACAGGTGTGAGCTACCACGCCTGGCCACTGTGTGCAGATTTAAGAACATGTGTAGGGCTGGGCGTGGTGGCTCACACCTGTAATCCCAGCACCTTGGGAGGCCGAGGCGGGCGGATCACGAGATCAGGAGTTCCAGGCCAGCCTGGTCAACATGGTCAAACCCCGTCTCTACTAAAAATACAAAAATTAGCTGGGCATGATGGTGTGTGCCTATAATCCCAGCTACTCAGGAGGCTGAGGCAGAATTGTTTGAACCCATTGGGTGGAGGGTGCAGTGAGATGAGATCGCGCCACTGTACTCCAGCCTGGGCAAAAGAGCAAAGCTCCTTCTCAAAAAAAAAAAAAAAAAAAAAAAGAATGTGTGTGCATGTCTCTCGTGGGCACGGGTCCGGGTCTGTGTCTGTAGAGGGCCCTTTCTGGGGGAACAGCTGTACATGCGCCTGTCTTTATGCAGGTGTCTATGTGCATGTGCGGCCATATCTATGCCTATGTGGATCCGCGTGTGCACGTGTGTCTGTGTGTTCCATCGCTGCAGTTCGGTGTGGCCCTACCTCAGGGCGTGTGCATGTGTGTCTCTTGCGTCTTCCACTGTGTCCCTGAGTGCGTTCAAGGGCCAGTGTATGCATGTGTGCATGAGTGCCTGGCACCCCACCTTGAGCTCAGCCATCCTGGGGTGGCACCCTACCCATACCTGGCCAAGTGTTTGGGGAGAAAAGGGCTGTTGGTTCCAGGATGTGCCAAGCATTTGTGCAGGGCTTGACCTGACCCTTGGTCTGCCCCCAGGAAGCTACGTGTGCCCAGCTGGGGCACAGCCCCAGCTGATGCCCCAGAGGGGCCACCCATCTCAAGAGGGGCTTTGGGGTCTGCCCTCCCTCCCCATGGCGCATGGGCCAAAGCCTGAGACTGAAGGACTATTGGACCTCAGCTTCCTGACAGAGGAGGAGCAGGAGGCCATTGCTGGTGTCCTCCAACGAGATGCCCGCCTGCGCCAGCTGGAGGAAGGGCGGGTCAGGTAAGGCAGGGCAGACCCTGGCCAGGGAGCATTGAGAGGCTTGAGTGGCCCCCACCCTGCTCCCTACTGACACCACTGCCGTCAGATGTCTGCGTGGTTCTTGGTTTCGCCCTTTAGTCTCCTCTGGCCTTGGCCAGCTCACAGCTCATCACTTCTCCAGGGGTGACTGTACCAGCTTTCTCGCCAGCCTCTCTGCCTCCAGGCTTGCCTCTTGGGCCCACCTCCTGCAGCTGATGCTCCCCAGATCTGTCCTTTTTTAATTTTAATTTTTTTTTTTTTTTGAGATAGAGTTTCATTTTTTCGCCCAGGCTGGAGTGACGTAGCACAATCTTGGCTCACTGCAACCTCCGCCCCTCCGTGTTCAAGCAATTCTCCTGCCACAGTCTCCCAAGTAGCTGGGATTATAGGTACATACCACCACGCCCAGCTAATTTTTTGTATTTTCAGTAGAGATGAGGTTTCACTATGTTGGCCAGGCTGGTCTCAAACCCCTGACCTCAGATGATCCACCTGCCTCGGCCTCCCAAAGTGCTGGGATTACAGATATGAGCCACCGTGCCTGGCCAGATCTGTCCTTAATGTCCCCGCTGAAACTTCCCCTGGCTCCCCAGTGTCAAGGACAAGCTCCTAGGCATGGTCCACTGGGCCTCCCTGGTCGGTCCTTGCCAGCCCCCACCATCTCCTCTTCCACCATAACCCCCACCCAACACACAGACACAAAGTGACCCCTCCAGTCACTCAGGTGCTCCCCAGTCCCTGAACCCACACTTCACTTCTATGCCTATGCTGGTACTGGAAGAGCACGGTGGTAGAAGAGCATGGGTGTTACAAGCAATGTTTGGGGACAGATACTTCCTAGCTTTGTAGCCTTGGCAACTCACCTGACCTCCTTGAGCACCACGCTCCTTGCCTATAAAATGGGGCTAAGGAGTCCTACTTCACTGATTTAAGAGGAATTGGCCAGGGATAGTGGCGACTCCTGTAATCCCAGCACTTTGAGAGGCTGAGACGGGAGGATTGCTTGAGCCCAGGAATTCAAGACCAGCCTGGACAACACGGTGAGACCCTATTTCTACAAAATATAAAAAAATTAGCCTGGCGTGGTGGTATGTGCCTGTAGTCCCAGCTATTTAGGCAGCTGAGGTGAGGGGATTGCTTGAACCCAGGAGGTCAGGCTGCAATGAGCCATGATCATGCCACTGCACTCCAGCCAGGGCAATAGAGCAAGACCCTGTCTCAAAAAATAATAATAAAATAAAAAGTGTAATAACTATTATCCTTCTCTACCTGGAGAATTCCAATTTGTCTTTTAAGAAGAAATTCAAGACTGGGCACAGTGGTTTACAACATTTTGGGAGGCTGAGGCAGGTGGATCGCTCGAGTCCAGGAGTTAAAGACTAGCCTGGGCAACATTGAAAAGCCCCGTCTCTACAAAACAAAATACAAAAAATTAGCTGAGCAAGGTGGCATACGCCTGTAGTCCCAGCTACTCGGGAGGCTGAAGTGGGAGGATCACTTGAGCCTGGGAGGTGAAGTTTGCAGTGAGCTGAGATTGCGCCGCAGCACTCCAGCCTGGGCATAGAGGGAGACCCCATCTCAAAATAATTAAGTAAATAAATAAATAAAGGCAATTCAAATGTCACCTCCTCTGGGAAGCCCTCCCAGATTCTCCCAGGCAGAGCTGGCTCTTCTTATTTCTGTCACATCATCCGGTTCACTATAGTGTACTTGTCTCTTCTGGACTCGGTCTCCCCAGCAGCCCGAGCTCCTCCACAGCACAGATCAAGTCTGATTTGCTGTTGGGTCCCTGGCCCCTGGTCCCAAGCCTGGTACCATGTGGGTGGTGGAATGTTGCTTGAGTGAGTCATGACAGCCACACCCTCCCGCTTCCTCCAGCAAGCTCCGGGCCTCACTGGCAGACCCTGGGCAGCTGAAGATCCTGACAGGGGACTGGTTCCAGGAAGCACGCTCCCAGCGGCACCACAATGCCCACTTCGGCTCTGACCTTGTCCGAGCCTCTATGCGCAGGAAGAAGAGCGCCAGGGGTGAGAGATCTTCGGGGCAGGGCAAGCCATGTGCCGTCCAGGGCGCTGTCTGTATGTGGACAGGGAGAGAGGACCACTGGGGCTCCAGTCCTGGCTGCCCTTGGTACTGTGTGTCTTTGAGTGGGCAATGCCCCTCTGTGGGCGTGGGGCGGGTGGGCATCTCCCAGGGCCTCTCTCGAGTCACAGCCAGGCTTCCTGAGCATGGGGGCTCACAGAACTTCTCACCTGCGGCCAGGAGACCAGGCTCCAGGCAGCGACGGGGAGGCTGAGGCTGCTGTGAAAGAGAAGGAAGAGGGGCCAGAACCCAGGTGAGGAGGGGTCTCGGGAAGAGGGAGATGGTGCCCACCAGTAACCAGGGTCCCTCCCTCTGAGAGCATCCTCTCCCTACTCCTAGGCTCACCATTGATGAGGCCCCTCAGGAGAGGCTCAGGGAGACTGAGGTAAGAGTGAATGAACCAGCAAGTCAGTACAGTGTCCCTGGAGGGAAGGTGGAATGTGGGGGGGGGCAGGGGGGAAAAGAGCCCCAGCCTGGGAATGGGGAGACCCTGGACATGTCCCTTCCGGTGTCTGCACCTCATCATCTCCTGGGTGGAACAGTGGTGAACAGTGATATGGATCCAGCCTCTAAGGGAACTTCTGAATCTGGCTATTAAGGGGTGAAGTGGGGCCAGGCGCAGTGGCTCATGCCTGTAATCCCAGCATTTTGGGAGGCTGATGCAGGAGGATCGCTTGAGCTGAGGAGTTCAAGGCCAGCCTGGGCAACATAGCAAAATGCCCCCCATCTCTATAAAAAATAAAAATAAAAATAAAAAAGGGCCGGGTGCGGTG
>NW_012102365.1:1915046-1947259 GCF_000951045.1 Mandrillus leucophaeus
GCCGCCGCTCAGACCCGTGAGTGCCCGGTCGGCCAAGCGGGGCGCGGCTGTCACAGCCCAGCCCACCATGCAGAGGGTGTCGGCCGGCCTCCTCGTTCTCATGTTCAAAATGGGAACAACAGCGTTATTGGGAGGCGTGGGATTGAGACAATCCCTGTAAAGCGCTTAGCACGAGGCCTGGCATGTGTTCAGGGTGGTGGCTGGGGGAGCCCACAGGCAGGGGAGAAGACTCTGGGAGGGCCCCTCCTCACCTCGGGTTCTCACCTTCCCAGCTACGTCAAAAGCTACCTCCTCCCGGATAAGCAGAGCAAGCGCAAGACGGCAGTGAAGAAACGGAATCTGAATCCGGTTTTCAACGAGACTCTCCGGGTGAGACTGGGACCACGGTGCGGTTCCCCGTTAATGAACAGGACGCCCCTTCCTGCGGGGCGAGGTGGCAAGGGCAGCCTGGAGGATCGGCGGGGAGCCTATTAACTCGTTCTCCAGTGTGTCAGCCTTGTGGTGGGCGTGGTGATAGTCCAGGCCCCCATTAATGCCCTTCGGGGCTCCCCAGAATTCCTTCACGGTAGGAACGCGGTAGGACCCGCCCCAGCCAACTCGCGCAGCATCTACGCGGGCCACCAGCAGTGCTCCGCTAAAGTGCACCTCCTGTCCCCAGTACTCCGTCCCGCAGGCCGAGCTGCAGGGCCGCGTGCTGAGCCTGTCCGTGTGGCACCGCGAAAGCCTGGGTCGCAACATCTTTCTGGGTGAAGCTGAAGTGCCCTTGGACACGTGGGACTGGGGCTCTGAGCCCACCTGGCTCCCCCTGCAGCCCCGGGTGAGGCAGCCAGGCCTCGTGGGGAGACCTGCGGCTCGGGTCTCCTGCATTTACCCCGCCAGGCTCTCCCGCAGCCCCCTCAGACCCCTCCTTCGACAGAGCCTCCCCTCAACCTCTTAACCTCACGGCCCCAGGTGAAGCCGGCCTGCCAAGGCCCCTTCCATGAGGGCACTGGGACCCCTAGGTTCCGCCCTGCAGGCCCCGCCGTTTCTGCTAACCGCACCCCATCCGGGTCTGCAGACCCCACCCTCCTGAGACCCCTTTCCATTAGCCCCTGCTCCACGACAAGCCCGCCTCTCGCAGGTCCCACTCTCTCCCGACGACCTTCCGAGCCGCGGGCTACTCGCCCTGTCCCTCAAGTACGTCCCCGCCGGCTCCGAGGGTGAGTGATAGCCGGAGAGGCCAAGCTGGACACGCCCTGAAAAGCGGGAGACTCCTGTCTCTGGGTTTAGGGGTGGTGGACTTGCGGGCCTGAGCCAAGCCTCTCCGCAGGCGCTGGACTGCCCCCGAGCGGGGAGCTGCACTTCTGGGTGAAGGAGGCTCGGGACCTCCTGCCACTGCGGGCAGGATCCCTGGACACTTACGTACAATGGTGAGGAGTGCTGGCCCTCGGGGCTTCCCTTTCTTTTGACTGCAGTGGAGTGCCCAACCTCCACAAACCCCTACTAATCAACCCTTGATCACGCAGCCATGGCTTTCACCACTGAGCAGGGGTGAGGGGGATGGTTTGAGCAAAGGCCTGGAGTCAGGAAAGTTGAGGACACCTTTGAGGAGCTGCATTTCAGTGTGACTGCCGCCTGTAGGACTTGTTGAAAAGCTGAGGCTGAGGGCTGCAGGGGTCCTTCCGCAGAGAACCTGAGAGGTCAGGCTGTGGGGCTTGGCCTGGAACTTACAGTTCAGTGGTCTTCAAAGTAAGCTTCCAGGGGACTTCTAGGGGTGCCTCCAGGTGCTGCCCCCACCCTTAGAGAGTGAAATGGCCGTGGGCAGATCACTTCTGGGTGTCCACCCTGATGCAGCCAGAGGCGTTCTTTCTTTCAGGTATTGTACTTCTGAGCAACACTGTATTTTGAAGAGGGGGTTCCCAGGCTTTGAAAACCTTGGAAACAGGCCAGGCATGGTGGCTCACGCCTGTAATCCCAGCACTCTGAGAGGCTGAGGCAGGTGGATCACTTGAGGTCAGGATTTCTAGAACAGCCTGACCAACATGGTGACACCCCATCTCTACTAAAAGTACAAAATATTAGCCAGGCGTGGTGGCGGGCACCTGTAATCCCAGCTACTTGAGAGACTGAGGCGAGAGAATCACTGGAACCTGGAAGGCTGCAGTAAGCCAAGACCATGCCACTGCACCCCAGCCTGGGCAAAACAGAGCAAGACTCTGTCTCAAAAAACAAGAAAGGAAGAAAGAAAGAAAAACCTTGGAAACTGCTTGAGGAGGGGTGGTGGTGGAGCAACAGGGAGATAATGAAAGTCACTGAGCCAGCGAGAGTAGCAGAATTGCATTTCAGAGACATCGCTCTGCAGCCCTGTGAATAGGAGTTGTAATTTTTTCTTTAGTATTATTTTTTTTAAGACGCAGTCTCGCTCTGTTGCCTAGGCTGGAGTGCAGTGGCACGATCTCAGCTCACTGCAGCCTCAGTTTCCTGGGCTCAAGCGATTCTCCTGCCTCAGCCTCCCGAGTAGGTGGGATTACAGGTGCACACCACCATACCCAGCTAATTTTTGTGTTTTTAGTAGAGATGGGGTTTCACCATGTTGACCAGGCTGGTCTCGAACTTCTGACCTCAGGTGATCCACCCACCTCAGCCTCCCAAAGTGCTGGGATTATAGGTGTGAGCCACTGTGCCCAGCCAGGAGTTGTAACTTTTAAAGCCAGGAGACCTGAGAGGAGGCTGCTGCAAAGGTCCCAGGGCAGTGAGGGTCTGAGGTCAGGCAGGCAGGAGCCAGGGGACACAGACATATGTGAGGGAGAATGAGTGGGACATGGTGACTGGATGACTCTAGGGAGTGTGAGGGGTGGTCACCTGATGCCAGGCCACCTCCCGCACAGCTTCGTACTGCCTGATGACAGCCGGGCCAGCCGCCAGCGTACAAGGGTTGTGCGACGCAGCCTCAGACCTGTGTTCAACCACACCATGGTGTACGATGGCTTTGGGCCTGCCGACCTGCGCCAGGCTTGTGCCGAGCTCTCCCTCTGGGACCATGGGGCCCTGGCCAGCCGCCAGCTGGGGGGCACACGCCTCAGCCTGGGCACTGGTAAGTGGGGTAGCTCCCTGAGACAGGCCCTGGGAGATGGGGGCTCAGCGTGTGGCCCTGGATACCTCTCTGTCCTTTCCTGAGCTTTGATATCTACTGAGAACTGAGGGTGGTAATGGGGGACAGTGCATAATCTGGGACCAGGCAGATTATGTGTTTGGGGGCCCCAAGGTGTCCAATGTGATCATGCCCTCAACCCCTGCCCACCCACATCCAGGCAGCAGCTATGGGCTGCAGGTGCCCTGGATGGATTCCACACCAGAGGAGAAGCGGCTGTGGCAGGCCCTCCTGGAGCAGCCGTGCGAGTGGGTGGATGGCCTCCTACCCCTCAGAACCAACCTGGCCCCCAGGACGTAGTCCGACCAAGCCTCTCTCTCTGGACCCCCATCTCAGGGCCTGCCCTTGGCTAAAGTCAATAAAGTCTGCTCTAGGGGCAATAAAAGGCTGGTGTCTGCTGGGGCAGGGAGGAAGAAAAGTGATTGCAGGAAAGAGCCAGGGAAGTAAGAGGGGCCAGATTAAGGAACTTTAGACTCCGCCACAAAGACTTCAGAGAAGCCAGGCACAGTGTTTCACACCTGTAATCCCAATGCTTTGGGAGGCTGAGGCAGAAGCATCACTTGAGCCCAAGAGTTCAAGACCAGTCTGAGCAACATAACAAGACCACATCTCTACAAAATTCTAAAAATTAGCTGCAAGTGGTGGTGTCACATGCCTGTAGTCCCAGCTACTCAGGAGGCTGAGGCAGGCAGATTGCTTGTGCCCAGGAGTTTGAGGCTGCAGTGAGCTATGCCACAAAGCAAGATGTTATTTCTACAAAAAAAAGTCTACAAATTAGCTGAGTGTGGTGGTGCACACCTGCGGTCCCAGCTACTCATGAGGCTGAGGAGGAAGGATCACTTGAATCCAGAAGCTTGAGGCTGCAGTGAATATGACTATGCCACTGCACTCCAGCCTGGATGACAGAGTAAGACCTTGTCTCTAAAAAAATTTTTTTTTTTTTTTTTTGAGATAAAGTCTTGCTCTGGAGTGCAATGGCGTGATCTCGGCTCACTGCAACCTCTGCCTCCTGGGTTCAAGCGATTGTCCTGCCTCAGCCTCCCGAGTAGCTGGGATTACAGGCACAAGCCACCACACCCAGCAAATTTTTGTATTTTTAGTAGAGACGGGGTTTCATCATGTTGGTCAGGCTGGTCTCGAACTCCTGACCTCGTGATCCACCCGCTTTGGCCTCCCAAAGTGCTGGGATTACAGGCGTGAGCCACCACACCCGGCCTAAAAAAAAATTTTTTTAAAAGACCTAGGAGGCTCTTCCCAGGGTACCCCTCCCCCCATACACCTCCAAAATTGCCAGGACAAAGGTTCAAAAGTGTTCTGTTTAATACGTTTTGTCTGGTAGTGCTTGGGCGCCTGTGGTTGGTTTCTCTCACTGGAACCAGTCCTGGCCCCCACTCGCCTGGCTTCCTCCAGTCACCCCAGGTCCTGGGGCTGGTGTGTCAGAAGCTGCCTTTGTCCTCTCCATTCATCCATCCTTGGATCTGTCTGGCCTCTGATGCCCTCATTCAGCCTCTCGGGCTCCAGGGGTGACTGGCGTGGATCCTGCTCGCTGTGCCAAGATGGCCCTCCAGATGCGGCATACCATCCCTCCCCTGGGGGTAATGGACTCTGTGTGGCTCAGCCGGAAGGTGGCCCTGGACTCTCTCTTGCACCCACTGTCTGCCCAGTGCCCCCTCTGTCCTTAGGAGACCCAGGTGCCCCTTTGGTTTCCAGGAAGGAACCTAGGCAGGCCTGCAGTTGGCCAGGATGAGGCCACATGCATGGTTCACCCTTGGGGGACCCAGGACGTACCTGATGCGGGTATAGATGAGGTCATCTCGAGTGGCATAGGTGAGCAGGGTGTGGAGGGTGAAGCTATGGTTCAACAGCTGGATGTGGACAAAGACCCGCAGAAACAGGGAAATAAGAAATTACAGAAAGATGTGTCCAGAGACCCGGGTACTAGCTCTGCTCTGCTGCCAAAATACTGAGGCAGATCACACCCCCCTTCTGGGCCTCAGTTTTCTCATCCATACAATGGGAAGAGAATACTAAGTGTTCTTCCAGTATTGAGATTCTCTGCATCAGAGGGCACAGTGAGAAGAGCGGGCAGACGGACAGAGATGGAGGCTTTGGCTGGTGAGGTCAGGGATAGCCAAGCACTCCCCACCTCACCATTTGGATGGTGCCTGAATCCACATTCAGTTCCTGTAGCCATTGCACCAGGCCCTGGTCCGTTGAAAGAGCGGCTGTCAAGAAGCAGTCAGGTGATGAGCCCAAGAGTGCCTCCTGCTAGAAGCTGCCTCGAACCCACCAATAGTGTTCTCCAGCCAAGGCCCACTCACCTGGGGGCTCTGGGGCCAGGGCATAGGTCCGGACTTCCTCATTCAGCCGCTGTAGAGCCCGCTGCACCAGGGCCTGGTACTCCCGTTCCTTCCCCGCCAGGACTTCCCGCAGCCTGTGGGGCAGAGAAGAGTAGAATGGAGTGGTGAGTGGGGAGTGGGTTGAAGCCCGGCAGAGGCTATGAGCGATTCCAAGGGGCTTTACCGATCAGTCTCTGCCCTCAAGAGGCTCAGCTGCACCATCAGAGGAGCGGGGCCCTGCTCAGGCTCCACTGGAAGCAGGCTCTGCTGGCCTGGGCTCTGCTGTGGCCTCTGCTGGGAGTCCCCTTCTTTACTCAGCTCCTCTGACCTCAGTGAGACCGCCTCCTTCTCCACCTCTGCAGCCGGGTGCCGTGAACTCAGGCAAGGCTACAACGCCTGTTTGGGACCCCCAGACCCCAGCAAGGGCGTGCGGGGGTAGGGTGCCCAGCTCTGGGCAGGCCCCAGGCAGTGCCGGTATGGGAGATGTCCATTTAGTCACGCCCCCACCGGCGCCTGCCTGCCCCTGTCCCGCCTGGCCCCCACCGGCCCCATTAGATGTTCACCGCGCCCAGCAAGCACCACACCCTCGCTGGCAGGAGGCCCGTGGCACTCCCCTCCTACCCGGGCCCAGCACAGCCAGGGCTGCCCGCACAGCACGGCTGAGCAGTGAGTCCAGAACGAACATCCAGTGTGGACGGATCTGGCGCCTGCGGAGGATCTGCTTCACCTGCAGGGGGAGGGAGGGCGCCGCTGAGACAGCTGAGCCTCAACTAGAGGCAGGGCTTGAGTTGGAAAGGCCTAGAAAGTCTTCGGCGGGAGGCAAGTGGGATGGGCGGGCTTGAGGTCCAGGGAGGGGCTGGGAAGCTAGGACTGGGCAGACGGTTTTTTGCTGCAGGCCTGATCTTCAGGGAGGAGACAGGGAATCTTGGAACATCAAGTCCTGGCACCTCCCCAGGCACGGGGAGCTCACTACCTGTTGTTGGGCAGCTCTCACTACCAGAAGGCGCCCTCACCGCATCCGGGAAGGCAAAGAGCGGTCCGTGCAGAAGTGCAGGCCCAAGGCCCTGGGCCCTCAGCCGTCCTTGCAGAGCCCGCAGCTCCTGGGCCAGCTGCCGGCGGTTAGGAGTGTGGATGTGTGCCCCGAGGCATCGCAGCAGCTCTTCCACATAGTTTCTGCCCAGACGGGACCCCTGAGAAGGAAGAGAGGGGTGGTCAGCGAGTGTTCCAGCCAAATGAGACGCTGCCACGGAGGTGGGGTGGTGGGGTGCGGGAACATCAACAGGTGTCCTGACCCCGCGCTACCACCAGGGGGCGCTAGGGTGGGCCGCCCACCTGCTCCTGCTCCTGCTCCTGCTCCTGCTCCTGCTCCTGCTCCTGGTGCAGATTCTCCGCCAGCGCTGGCAGCTCCTGCTCCAGCACCGCGGCCAGCATGGCCCGACGCTTGCTTTCCTGGTGCAGCAGGCTCAGCCCCGAACTCTCCTCCGGAGACGCAGGCTCCTCGGCCGCAGGCTCCTCGGGCACCCTGGGCACAAGGGCGAGCGGCTGATTGAAGACCGGCAGCAACCAGCCAGTCACCTCTGCTGCCGGGTTTGAATTCTGGCTCTCCTACTTTTATGCCTACCTCACAGGGATGGACATAGATAAATCCCGCACTGAGAGGACACAACAAGTCCAAGTTAGAGTTGCCAGAACAGGGCATGGGGAGGCACCAAATGCCACATTCACAAGTGGTCAAGATGCCCAAGTCCCCAAGGAGGGCTTTTGTAGGAGGGGAGAAAAAGGCAAAACCAGGCAAAGGGAACCCATCCCAGGAGCCTAGGTCTCACCGGAGCTGGCTGGTGCCCCCATAACTGAGGCAGCGCTTCGGGGGGCTGGGCGGGTGCTGAGACAGTGCCTGAGGGCGCGGGAATGTCTGAGACTGGGTGGTTGAGTCGGCTGAAGGAATGGGACTGGCGGAAGGGGCATCTGAGGGAGGGACAGAGCTGTCAGCAGGGCCCTCTTCCCCCCTCACAGCTCCACAACTCCTCTGCCCTCCAGTGTGTCCATCCCGCCACCTCCAAGCACCTGAGGGCCGTGGAACATGTTGGGGGGAGCTGGGGCTGCGGCTCCTTTTCCCAGGCTGCAGGAAGGGGTCCCCTAGCAGTGCCTGGGCGCTGGCTCGGAGGCGGGGGTCTGGCTCAAAAGTTCGAAGGAGAAAGGCTTGGGCCTCAGCCGACAGAGAGCTGGGCATTGGTGGATGGACCTTGTACATACCCACCTGTTGGGGGAGGGTGAACAAGGGTGACATTCAGAGGTGTCCAAGGCCCAGGCTGGCCCTATGCCACTTCCATGTGCCAGGCCCAAAGGGGTCTTACCTGAAACATGGCAGCCTGTGGGCTCCCTAGCTCATGGAAGGGGGGGCGACCCGTGGCCATCTCAATGACAGTGCAGCCCAGTGACCAGATGTCAGCTGCTTTCCCATACCCGCGTGGGCCCTGGTCAATGATTTCTGGGGCCATATACTGCAGAGTTCCTAGGACAGAAGCAGGAGCACTGATGCCCATCTAGGCTTTTTTTTTTTTTTTTTTTTTTTTTTTTATTCTTATTTTCTTTCAGCAGTCTATGCACTCAATACCTCGGCTCACTGTAAGCTCCGCCTCCCGGGTTCACGTCATTCTCCTGCCTCAGCCTCCCGAGTAGCTGGGACTACAGGCGCCCGCCACCTCGCCCGGCTACTTTTTTGTATTTTTTAGTAGAGACGGGGTTTCACCGTGTTAGCCAGGATGGTCTCGATCTCCTGACCTCGTGATCCGCCCGTCTCGGCCTCCCAAAGTGCTGGGATTACAGGCTTGAGCCACCGCGCCCAGCCCCATCTAGGCTTTAACATGGGGTTGGAGAGGGGAGGGGAATGCCATCATCCTCAGGTCGACTGCACCCATACTGAACCTATCATCCAAAACGTACCTCAACACCTATCCTGGCCATCAAACATCTATCCTGAGTTCCATCACCACCCGAGGCTCCATCACCTGCCAAGGCTTCCATCATTCACCCTGGGCTCCACCACATTCGCAGACTCCATCACCCACAGTAGCGCTCCAGCGCACATCCTGGATTGCATCGTCCCCCTGAACTCCATCACCAGCTTTTTCCTCCAACTCCCACCTTGGTCTACATCAACACTCCTCAAGTGCTAAAGTCAGTTTCATCACTTATCCAAGCTCCAGTTCTAGATGCCATCACCTCAGCCCTGGCCCAATCACTCACCCTGGGTTTCATTCCCCATTAGGACTCTAACTCCATGCCTAGGAGCAATCCCATTCCCTGGAAAGTTCCAAGACATCTTCTGCCCCAGGTCAGCATCCCCACTCAGCACCCCCACACCTTGTTACCTGTGAAGGTCTCAGTGCAAGGTGTGATTCCTGCCAGTCGCTTGGAGGTGCCAAAGTCAGAAATCTTGAGCAGCCCACTGAAGGTGTTGATCAGCACATTGTCCCCCTGATCGATAGTCATTAGTGGACACTGGGCTGGGCCCCTGCCAGCAGAACCAGACCCTCTTTCTGGGATCCCATCTCCTGGAGATCCCAGCCTGGTCCTGCCTCTGTCAACACTCTCCCCTTGCCATCCCACTTACATGCCCCTCTGGGGCTGGGAGCTGACAATTGGTTTGGCTTCAGAGCTGAACTTCTCCCCTCCTTCTCTAAAGAGCCTCCCTGATTAATTTCCTACCCTTTGCAACAGGTCTGCTCACTTAATCTGCCAGCCTGCGTCTGAGACCATGTCCTCCCCTGCCACCCCCAGCAGATGAGGGCGGGCCAGCCCCAGGGCTTACCTTAATGTCCCTGTGTACGATGTGGTTGTCGTGCAAATAGCCAAGTCCCTGCAGGATCTGGCGGGTGTAGAAACTGATGGTGCTCTCGTTGTCCTTCAGGGGTCCCCACACTGACCGCAGCAAGGATGACAGGCTGCCTGGGTGGGGACAGTCCAAATTCATTGTACCCACCCACTGGCTCCAGCCCGCATCTCTGCTCAAGGCCCAGACACACCCATGTCATAGCCCCAACTCCATCACCCAGCGCCACTCCTCAGCTAATTCTAGGCTACACCACCCACACGCACTAGGGTGCATTTCCCCCTGGGCTCTCCAACCCTGCCTGCCTCGGTACCATGCCCCACACCTCGGTTTCATTCCCATCCCACACAGGGCAGGCACCTCCAGGCACTTCCTCCATAAAGATCTTAAGGTAGCCGCCCTGGCTAGCTGAGCCCAGATAGCGCACTATGTTCTTGTGGCGCAGGCGTTTGTGAAGAGCGATTTCTTCATGCAGGGGCTGAGAAAACCTGGGGGGAGGTAGGGGAGAGAGGAAAGGGACCGATGTGGGCAGAGAAGCCCAGCCCATCCCGCCCCAGCCTGGCCCCGCCCCAAGGACCTGCCCCGCCCACAAGCCCTCTCCCAACCTCCGCACCCTTACTACCCTGCCCATAGGACCCTCCAGACCTCAATCCCGCCCGCACGGTCCTGGCTGTTCCGCCCACGGGCCCAGTCCACAGGGCTCGAACTCTCAGGTCCTACGAGCCCGCCCACTAGGCCCCGCCCACAGGAGCCACTCAGCCCTCGCAAGCCCTCAGCCCCGCCCGCGCGGCCACGCACCGCACCTGCTGTCCCGCTCCGGGATCTCCTTGATGGCGATGCGCACCCTCGTGTGGCGATCACGGCCCGCGTACACCACCCCATACGTGCCCTTGCCCAGCACCAGCCGCTCGCCCGTCTCCGTGTACTCATAATCAAACTGCCGGGCACGGAGTGAGATGGGGTTCAGCAGGGCGCGCGGCCCCTCGCCCTCCGCGAGCTCCCAGTCCCGCGTCCTCACCTCCAACACCTCCCCCACGCCCTCTGCCTCCTCCGCGGGCACCGTGGAATCCGAGTTCGTCACCAAGGCCTGGATCAGGCCGCAGAACCTGAAGGTGGGGGAAGTAAGACTCACGGGAGGGGCATCTTGGTCCCCACATAACCCGGGGCACCCAAGGGACGTCGTCCCTTTCTTTCCCCCACTCCCCTGGGCATCCTGGTCCTCAGAGTACCCTGACCATGAAAGACTGCTCACCACTGGCAATGCCCTACGCTGGGGAAGCACAGCTGGACGTCCTGAGCCGGGGGGAGTGCATAGAGGAAGCAGCAGCGCTCGTCGCGCTTGGAGGCGCTGGGAAGGGATGAAGAACCCAGTGAGTGTCAGGCTGAGTGGCAGCGACCCTCACCTCCTGTCTTTCCAGTGGCCCCAGGTCCCGCCTATCACCTGACTCCACATATGGAGGCGACTGGGAAGGTCCAGCTGGAGGGAATGTCCTGCAAGAAGAAATGAGGTGTGATCGGGGGTGCTGGGGACAGGAGAAGGGTCTGAGAATGGGAGAAAGGCTCCACAGAAAAGGTCCCAGCAGAGGTGAGGGGCCTCAGCAGCGACTTCACCTGGGTCTCAGGCTCCAGCAAGCTCAGGGTCACTGTGCTCACTGGGTCAGTACCCCGAACCTCGAGATTTGCAGGCAGCAGCACCTTGTTCATCTCCAGGACCAGCACCTGCAGGCAGTGGGGGAGTAGGGTGGGTCAGAAGGGGCTTACCCCTTTCCCAGGTCCACCACCCCTACAAGCCTCACCAAGCACTGGTCACCCTGGGGACAGGCCATCTTGAATGGTTGGCAGGACTGTAGCAAGAAGTGGAGCCAGAAGTGGGCACGGCGTGGTGGCCCTCCACGGGGCTCTGCTGGCGTGGGCCTAAAGTGCTGGTAAAGCAGGAAGGTCTCCATCACAGACACCAGGTACCTGCACGCAAAGCCGCATCCTCAGTTCAGCGCAGGCACCAACCAGCACTGCCAGGGAGAGGAAACTGGCCTGGATATAGCTAGAACATTGGCATGGGGTGCCACGGGCACTGGTCTAAAAGCCAGGCCATTGCCTCAGGGTTCAGTCTAGCATGCCAACGGACATAGGTGCAGGAGCTGACAGCCCAGGTCAGGCCAAGAATGCAGAGGGGGCCACCTACCATATGGGGGCATTGAGCTTATACAGCTGCTCTGCAGCCAGCACCACCTGGGTGGGGTCATTGGCGAGGATCTGGGCTCCCAGGTAGAAACCCACATCCCAGTAATACTGCATCTTCTCCACGCAGCCTTTGCGGGCCAGCAGGCAGCCCAGCTTCATGCCTGGGGGAGAGGGGCATGGGCTCCAGTGAGTGTGGGTGCAGGGGTGAGTGAGGCCCACCATTTTTGTGGGCCCGAGTGTGGACATGAACATAGATATGAGTAAACCATTGGGTGTGGCAAGATCTCGGGTGGGAACAGGAGCTCAGGCACAGGTATATGAACATGCAGATGTGTTAGGGAACATTTGTGGGTTTGAGGGCTCCTGAGGGCCCAGAACAGGTATTAGGACCCAGGTGTGGGTATGGGCAGGACAGTCCAAATGGATGAACTCATCCTAACTCTTACCTAGTGTGCTCTCTCCCTGCCCTCTTCCCAGGCCCCTCTGAACCCCTGTGGGTGATGAGACAAGAGCCAGGATCTGTGCTCACCTATTAGCCGGAGCTCCTTGGAATCCTCAAAGTGCTGCCCGGCGGCAATGAGGAGCACAGCTGCATTGATGCCCGAGTGGAGGCTGGGCTCTACATCAAAAGCCTTGCGATACCTGGGGTGGGGGTAGGGGGCACAAGGCTGGACCGATGCCCACAGCACCATCCCTCATCTCATAGCTCAGCCCACCAGCCACTCACTGTGCTCCTTACCAGTGATAGGCCTGCTCCCGGTGCCCGGCATCCTGGAAACCTGAACTGAAGAACATGTCCTTGTAGATACGGCCACACATGCAGTACAGATCAGGTGCCACGGAGCCCTCAAGCTGTACCAGTGGCAGCAGCACGGCCAGGGCCTTCGCCCGGTCCCCAGGCCTGTTCCTCCTAGGAAAAAGATGGGCTCAGGCCCTCCCTGATGGCCCTGGCCTACTCTGTTCAGGGACCTCCAGACACTGAACAGCAGGGACCCTTCCATGGGCCTGACAATAATAACCTCAAAATGATAGTGACCCTGGCCAGCACTGACCTCTCTAGGGGTAGTGACCTCAGATAGAAGTGATTCCTAGATGCAATGACCCTTAGGAGCAGTGATCTTGAACAGTGGTGACCATACCACAGGCAGCACCACTTCCCCCACCCCGACCAGGCAGCAGTAACTCAGAACAACAGGGACCTACTGACATCAGTGACCCTGGTCAGCCAATTCCCGGAACAGCAGTGATCCCAGACAGCAATGGCTTTGCACAGCAGAGACCCAGGTTTCGGAAACCTTTATGTGGCTATGACCTAACCCTTGCTCTGCCACTCACCGGTTGAGGGCAAAAGTGTAGTGGAAGCAGACATTATGCTGCTCGGCCACATCACAGGTGGGCAAGGCCTGCAGCGTCTCCACCAGCTCAATGATGGCCGAGTAGTCCTGCATCAGGGAACAGCAAGTACTGGCATCATGGGCTTCCAGGCCCCGAGGAACCTTGGGCCAGGGTCCTTTCCCACACCTGACATCCCACCCAGCCACCATCTTCTGCACGCCTCCTCAGGCCCAGCAGACACCACACCTCACAGGGAGAACCTGCTGTTCACCCCATGTTGGGCATTCCCAACCCCACAACAGCCCCAGGAGGCAGCTACATGCTCATCCTGTCTAACAAATAAGGAAGCCAACACTCAGAGACGTTTGATCATCTGCCCAAAGCCACCAGTGAGCAAGTGGCCCAGCCAGGAACTGAACTTGGGTTTGTCTGACCTCAAATGCCAGCTGCCCTACTGCGTCTCTGAGCACCACGCACTTGCACATCGCGGTAGGAAAGCAGCAAGTTCATGATGATGTCGGGGCTCAGCAGCTCCACGCTGTCCAGTCTCCGCTGCAGCCGAGCCAGCTCCTGCCGCAGCTGTGGCCCACTGAACCGCTCCCGTGCCTGCCGGATGTCCTGCCGAATGGTCTCCCGGAAATAGCCACTGGTGCCCAGGGCAGGGGAGGCAGGGAGAGAGAATGGTGGGGCCTGCACCTCAGCCCCAGCCCACCGTACCCTCACCAGCCCCCTCCTGGAGCACCCTCCCTGGGGGCCCTCATTACCAAGAGTCTGTGGGTGTGGCCTCCAGCAGGCGGGCAAGCCGGCCCACCAGGGGAGTGAGCAGAGCCTCGGTCCCCACTCCAGCCTGTACCAGCCCATCAGCCAGGCCCCGCAGAAGGCCGGCATCGCCACACAGCACCCGACCAGTGGCCGTCACCACATAGGGGATCAGTGTGTAACTGCCAACGCAATCCTGGTGGGAGGGAGGCAGGAATCAGTGAGGTCAGAGGTCAGCACAGGGCTAGACAAGGGGAGTGAGAGCATCAAAGGTCAGCACCAGTGGGAATTGGAATCGCAGGAAAGGGGCACCCGTCATGAGAGGAGGCAACAGGAAACAGAGGAACACATGGGATGTCAGGGGGGCGTTAGGTGACTGAGGAAGCCAGGAGGATTAGTGGAGGTCAGAGGTCATAGTGGAAGTCAAAGGGCACTTTCGAGTGAGAGGTGGATTCTGCTCACCGAGTTCTTCTGGAAAACATCCTCCTGCAGGAGGCAGACAGTCAGATACTGGTGTTCTGTGTAGGCCTTACCCCAGCCCTGTGCCTGCCCCCACCAGCCCCAGGCCACCTACCCGCAGGGCCTGCAGGTCAGGGAGGTCGGCCTGGGAGCAGAGGAGCACGTTGTTGGTCATGCTGAAGCTCTCACGCACACCAAGGTGGTAGAACAGGGAGGGCTGTACCAGCGAGCTGCTCACCTCCAGCACCACCACGTCTGCAGGCACAGAGAGGGCGGCGCTGATCCCTGAAGCCCAGCTTGATGGGGAAGGAGCCGGGGTCCATCCTGACTTGACCTGCCTTGCTGTGGGACTCCAGTAGAGTCTGTTTCTGCTTTGGGCTTCAGTCGGCCCTTTTTAGGGGCCCCCGGCACTTTCACAGAACTGATCTCTGTGGTGTTGCAGGAGAGGAGTTGGACTCACTGGGCTGGGACCCTCAGGCCACGGTTCAGAGCCTGTGAGCACCTGGCATGGGGGAAGGGAGGCTGTGGACCAATTGAGTCTGTTCCAGGACATTTGGGAGGTGGGAGTTGCGCAAACATAGAAGTCCCCTCCCTTTGGTCTTCAGCACAGTCTCTTGAAAGGGGCTACCATCAGTGTGCATGGACAACGCTGTGCCTAAATGTATGTATGTGTATATGTGTGACATGTACGGCTTACTATGTCTGACTGTACCTGTGTGTATGACAGCGTCTGCTAGGGCCTGCACGAGTCAGCATGTATGCGATTTGTGTCTGTCGATAATTGTGTCTTTGTGTCCGAGTGGTCGTCGGGTCAGCCTTCATTTTAGGCTACGATTTCATGGACATCCAGGAAGCACAGCTACCGGACTCCAGCATGAGCAAGTAAGTATGGGGGCGGAGCATGCGGGCTGGTTGGAGGGAGGAGTGACCCGCGAGGAAATAGCCTCCTTCTGGCCCCGCCCCTGGCCCATCCTTCCCCGCCCACTTCCCCGCCCATTCTTTCTTGGCCACTGAGGCCACTTAACCTAAGCTCCCTCACCCAGTATCCAGTCCCGTTGGGCCCCTTCGCTTCTCTGTTTACTTCTCCAGCCCGATCCTCGGAAACAGTATGCTAGGACACCTCAACTCCAGCCTCCCGGGTACAGCCCCTTTCCCTAAGTCCAAGCTCCTTTCCCAGTAATTGTCCTCAAGAGATCCGCGTGACATCCTCCTGAGGCTGAGGCTGAGTCCAGCCCCGCGCCGCTCCCCGCCCCGCCCCGCCCCAGAGTTCCAAAGCCCCGCCTCATCCTCGCCCGGCTCGCTGGGCGCTGCTCCGACTGAAGGGTGCCTAAGCCCCAACCCCGAGCCCTGGAGCTGCGCCCGGATCCCTGTCTCGTCCCGAGCCTGGCCGCGCCCCAGATCCCCTAAATCCCACTTTTTTCACGGCCCTGTCCCAAGCCCTTCAGCTGCATCTCACTTTAAGTCCCCTAGACCCGGTAACCCTCTCGGCCCCTCCCTTGAGCCGTCGAGCCCGGCTGGGTCCCCTCCCAGGACCCTGAGTCCCGCCCGGATCCGGCCCCGCCCCGAGCGCGCTCACCCGCGTTGTAGAAGGCATCCAGCGCAGCGGTGTCGCCTAGCGCCAGCGTCCCGAAGGGCAGGCTGCGCAGCTGCGGGGGCGGCCGCGGCCGGGGGAGCTGCGCGCAAGCCTCGCGCAGGCAGCGCAGGGGCAGCGGCTCCGCCTCGGTTCCCTCTCCAGGCTCCAGCCCGGGCTGCGGCTCCCGGGTCAGCACATAGACCACGCTGAGCGGCCGGCTCCGCGCACAGCCCCGGCCCGGGGGCGCTGCGAACGGCCGGCCCCGGCTCAGCGCCACGGCCAGCGGGTCCTGCCAGCAGCTGCCGGCGCGCTCCGCCCCGGACCGGGGACACTGCCCCGCCATGCGGGGGCGCTCAGGCGCTGGGCGCTGCGCACTGGGAACCCGGGGCGGGGCAGGAGCCTGGGCCGGCAGATCAGGAATCTTGGGACCTGGAATCCGGTCGGAATCGGAGAATCTCCCACGGGATCTAGGGATCCGGAATCCGGCCTGACGTCCCTTTCCAGAAATCTAAAGTCCAGGGAGAAATCCGAGCTCGGACTTGCAAGGTCCTGAGGTTCTGAAATCCGGGATTGGGTCCTAGGAATCTGGGGCATCCGATGGTCGGCAGCTCAGAGCCACTTGAGGGATCCTGGGAATCGGCTCGGAGGTGCCCGCCACCTGGACTCCTCAAGGGAGCGCCCGCCAACGCTGTCCTGCCTTCACTTGTAGGCTGAGCCCAGCCCTTTCCCGGCCGACCCAGAAAGCTCCACCCTTGGCCCTGGGGCAGCGCCGCTCCCTAGCGGCTTGAGACTCAGCCTCTCCCCTCCCTTCTCTCCCGCCAGAACTTTGGAGACTGGCGACTTCCGGAACAGCCTGTGCCCCTGTGCACGCCAAAGATTGTGGACTGCTCACAGCAAGCGCACATAAAATGTGTGACGAGGCCGGGGCTACAGGGAAAAGGTTCGATCCTCAAGGCCTGCCCTGCAGGGAACTGTTGAATGAATGGCTCTCTAGAGATATTAGGGTGCGCGGAGCATGATGAACAGTGGGTGTCCTCCCGGGCCCAGTGAGTGCAGGCAGGGAGGGACTGGGATGGGGGAAACCTACACCCTAGGCCGCTTGTCCGAAAGCCTTCAATCCTGGAGTGGGACTTGGCATCTGAGCCTTTACTGTCGCTAGGGGGCTGCTTTCCCCAGGACCCAACCTGCTATGGACCCCCGCTGACCTTTGACTTCTATGTGAAAGGTGACCATTGGACCTGAGAAGCATTTCCCACTCTTAAACATTTCTTAAGCCACCCCTTGAAGGAGTCAACCCCAGCCCTTTGCACTACAAAGCTTCTCAGCTTCAAATCCCCAAGAATCCCCAACTTTCTTGGTGAGGCAGCAACCTGGTATAAGCCTCAGTGGACCCTGAAATCAAGAAATGGGTACTTAAGTTGAATAATTTCTCCAAGATCACTCAGCACATGACAGAGCAGGGTGCAAACCCAGGACCGCCTGTCAGGCTCTTAACTATTTAATTCTGCCACTTACTAGAACGTGGCTTTGGGCAAATAAACTGCTTAAATGCTACTCAATGGCTTTTTCATTGCCCTGTTGCCTTGAGGAAGAAAAATGTACCTTCCTTGGTTTGACTTTGGATTCGAACTAGCACCCAATGGGACAGGCAGGAAGTGGCAGAGTTTGAGAACTTGGCCTGCAACAGAGGCTGGAGTGGAAAACGGACAACTTACAAGGGACAAGCATGAGCAACTGACAGGCTGAGAAAGCTGTGCAATTCCCAGCCGGGGTGGTGGCTCACACCTGGAATCCCACTTTGGGAGGCCAAGACGGGTGGATCACGAGGTCAGGAGTTCGAGATCAGCCTGGCCAACATGGTGAAACCCCATCTCTACTAAAAATACAAAGAAAAGGAGCAGGGCATGGTGGCGTGTGCCTGTAATCCCAGCTACGTGGGAGGCTGAAGCAAGAGAATGGCTTAAACCCAGGAGCCAGAGGTTGAGGTGAGTGGAGCTCGTGCCATTGCACTCCAACCTATGCAGGGCGACAGACCGAGACTCCATCTCAAAAAAAAAAAAAAAAAAAAAAGAAGGCTGTGCAATTGTGCAATTCCTGCCACAAAGCCATCCACTTGCAGGACACAGAGGGCCTCAGGAAATTGTCAATGGATGCTTGAATCTCCTCCAGTCCTTCCACTATATGCCCCTCTGGCCTTGTCTTGCACACCTCCAGAGAGAGAAGCCTCACTACTTTAGAGGCTGTCCTTTCCCTCTTCCTGACTGGAAGGAAATTCTTCCCTGAAAGGAGCTGAAACTTGTGTCCCTGCTCTGCCCTCTAGGGTTTTTCCCAGTAACTGAAAGAGTCTTGAAAGGGCTAAAATGATTTTATTTTTAAATGTGGACAGGCAAGCAGAGGTGGTTGGCAAAGGCAAGGTGGCTGAGGATCTGGAAGCTGCACAGGAGAGATAAGGACAATGGCTGCCAGAGAGCCCTATCGAAGCATCATCCGAACCCTGCGGTAGGGGTGGCCCACACCACGGCCTGAGGCCCAGTCAATGCCATATTTGTGAGCGGCAGCTTCAGACATTGCGTAGCGACCATTGAGATTTGATCGGTAACAGGATGCATACCACCAGGCACCGTGGACAATCACAGCACAGTTGCTCCCGCTTGAATCGTGGTCAGCGTCATAGGTGGTGAAGGGCCTCCCACTGTGGAAGCTCAGGGAATCCCCTGGCAGGGAGGGGATGGAAAGCACCTTGGTGCCCAGCACCATGCCTGGCACCTTTGGAGATACAATCCCATGGGAGTCTCAAAGCAGCTACGAGTTGAATTTTATCAGTCCCCACAAGCAACACCAAGGGGCCAGGTTTTTTGCGCAGGGTCACTCGGCTAGTTGAAGCAGCAGCAGGACTTGAACTCGGGACTGTCTGGCTCCAAAACTCCCAGCTTTTCCTCCCGTCTTACCCCCTCCAGAATCCCCAGCCTCTTTCTAGCTCCTTTGTCTTCTCTCAGCTCCCATCCAGTCTGAGCAACTCTGCTAGGAAAAGCTGGGAGGAACCTCTTAGGTGCCTGGTCAGGAAAGGTGGTTCCCTGAGGCACTCCCTCATAACCACTTCCCTCTTTTAAATCTCTCCCCAACAGTCACTGTTTCTCTAAAAGAAGACTTCCCTGGTTCCTCTTCCAAAGCAGAGAGTGCTAACATTCAACAGAGCCTCAGGCGGTACCCAAAACCTCCTCCTTGTCTCCCTGCCTTTTTTTTTTTTTTTTTTGAGATGGAGTCTCATTCTGTCGCCCGGGCTGGAGTGCAGTGGTACTCTCTGGGCTTGCTGCAACCTCCACCTCCCAGGTTTAAGCAATTCTCATGCCTCAGCCTCCTGAGTAGCTGGGATTATAAGCACCTGCCACCACACCCGGCTAATTTTTTTTTTTTGTATTTTTAGTAGAGACAGGGTTTCTTTTTTTTGTTTGTTTGTTTGTTTGTTTGTTTTGAGACGGAGTCTCGCTGTGTCACCCAGGCTGGAGTGCAGTGGTGCAATCTCGGCTCACTGCAAGCTCCACCTCCCGGGTTCACGCCATTCTCCTGCCTCAGCCTCCGAGTACCTGGGACTACAGGCGCCCGCCACCACGCCTGGGTAGTTTTTTGTATTTTTAGTAGAGACGGGGTTTCACCGTGTTAGCCAGGATGGTCTCGATCTCCTGACCTCGTGATCCACCAGCCTCGGCCTCCCAAAGTGCTGGGATTACAGGCTTGAGCCACCGCGCCCGGCCGAGACAGGGTTTCACCATGTCGGTCAGGTTGAGTTTGAACTCCTGACCTCCAGTGATCTGCCCATCTCGGCCTCCCAGAGTGCTAGGGTTACAGGCATGAGCCACCACGCTCAGCCTCCCTGCCCATTTTATAGAGGAGGAAACTGAGGCTCAGTGGAGGGGTAGGACTTGCCCAAGGTCACACAGGTACTACGTGGCAGAGATGGATTCAAACTCAGGTCTGTTTGCCTCCAGAGCCCAAATTCTTCACTGTTGCACCATCCTGTTTCATGATTGCCATTTCTCAGATGCAGAAACTAAGGCCCACAGAGGAGACAGGATTGCCCTGGGTCATTCATGGGGGCAGTGGCAGCATTGGGAAAGGATCCGGCCTCCTTCCTCTGCTGCCCTTAGGCTCACTCACCTGCAGTGCCCTCTGAGAACTTGCCCAGCACCAGCTGGTAGTGGTCTACCTCACCGAGGAGGCGGAAGGTCGCATAGTGGGCAAAAGTACGGTTGCCATTAAAGTCTTCCAGCTCTACCCGCAGCTCCCAGGTACCTGGGAGGAAGGGGAGGCAAGGATGGAGGAACCCTCAGATCTTGGGAGTGGGGCAGGGATTCAGGATGGCAGACAGTAACCCCCAACCTCCAGGTCCCTGCTGGGAACTCACCCTGGAGAGTAAGCTGGTGCAAATTCTCATTTCCCAGCCAGAATTCAGACTCTTGGTTCCCAAAACCTGCTTTGTAGGAGGACCAAGGGCGGAAGAAATCCACAGAACCATCCTGGCGCCTCTGAAACACCTAGCCGGGGGCGGGGGTGGGGAGGTACAGCAGCTATTACTCCAGGCTGGGCACCAGCTGCTGAGGGTGCAGGAACTGTGAGGGGTCAAAATAACCCAATTTCATTTACTATAAGAACCAATATATTTGGCCAGGCGCGGTGGCTCATACCTGTAATCCCAGCACTTTGGGAGGCCCAGGCGGGCAGATCACTTGAGGTCAGGAGTTTGAAATCAGCCTGGCCAACATGGTGAAATCCCATCTCTATTAAAAATACAAAAACAATTTAGCTGGGTGTGGTGGCATACGCCTGTAAGCCCAGCTACTTGGGAGGCTAAGGCAGGAGAACTGCTTGAACCTGGGAGGTGGAGGTTGCAGTGAGCCGAGATCACACCACTGCACTCCAGCCTGGGTGGCAGAGCAAGACTCCATCTCAAAAAAAAAAAGAAAAAAAGAACCAAGATATTTAAATTAGAGAGGCCACCCCCACAGCCCAAGTTGGACCCCTGGCCTTACCCTGATGTCTTCCACCTCCCCCTCCAAGACAAGCAGGCCCAGGCTCTATAGAGTTTTCAACCTAAGTACCTCTATTTCCATTGCTCCACTGTCTTATTTTTTTTTTTTTTGAGCTAGAGTCTCGCTCTGTCACCACGCTGGAGTGCAGTGGCATGATCTCGGCTCACTGCAACCTCCATCTCCCTGGTTCAAGCAATTCTCTTGCCTTAGCTTCCTGTGTAGCTGGGATTACAGGTACCTGCCACCGCGCCCAGCTAATTTTTTGTATTTTTAGTAGAGACAAGGTTTCACCATGTTGCCAGGCTGGTCTTGAACTCCTGAGCTCAGGCAATCCGCCCACCTCCGCCTCCCAAAGTGCTAGGATTACAGGCGTGAGCCACTGCGTCAGGCCTGCTCCACTGTCTTTACTGCCTGGCTCCCTGCTGTCTTCCTAAACCACGTCCCTGCCTCCACTGGTCCCCCAGTGCATCTTTCATAGTGTAGCCCAAATCATCTTTTTAAAACAGAAGTTTTACTTGGCCCCTCCCCTGCTTAAAACTCTCTTGGGGCTACCCGTTGCCCTGCACACTTCTTCTTTTTTTTTTTTTGAGACGGAGTCTCGCTCTGCCGCCCAGGCTGGAGTACAGTGGCCGGATCTCAGCTCACTGCAAGCTCTGCCTCATGGGTTTACACCATTCTCCTGCCTCAGTAGCTGGGACTACAGGCGCCTGCCACCTCGCCCGGCTAGTTTTTTGGGGTTTTCTTTTGTATTTTTTTAGTAGAGACGGGGTTTCACCGTGTTAGCCAGGATGGTCTCGATCTCCTGACCTCGTGATCCACCCGCCTCGGCCTCCCAAAGTGCTGGGATTACAGGCTTGAGCCACCGCGCCCGGCCTTAATTTTTATATTTTTAGTAAAGACGGGGTTTCACCATGTTGGCCAGGCTGATCTCGAACTCTTGACCTCAGGTGATCCACCCACCTCTGCCTCCCAGGGTGCTGGGATTACAGGTGTGAGCCACCGCGTCCAGCCAGCCACTGCGCCTGGGTGCCCTGCACACTTAAGTTGATCATTTAGTGCCTTCCGTGAACTGGCCGTTACAGAGGTCCTCAATCCACGCTCCTTCAGTGCCGGCAGACTTTAGCCGACACCATGCCTGCTCTCAGCTCACTCACGCGTTCCCTGCAAACCTTCTTGTACTCTGCTGCCTCCCTGAGTTTATCTTTACTTCCAGCTGGAATGCCCCTCCACACCCTGTTTTTTTGTTTTTTTTTTTTTGAGACAGAGTTTCACTCTTGTCGCCCAGGCTGGAGTGCAATGGCAAAATCTCAGCTCACTGGCTCACTGTAACCTCCACCTCCTAGGTTCAAGCGATTCTCCTGCCTCAGCCTCCTGAGTTGCTGGGGTTACAGGCACCTGCTACTGCACCCGACTCAAGGTCCTTTCAAATGGCACCTCCTCTGTGAAGCCCTCATACTTCTTCAGGTCCCATTGGGGGTTCACTAAACATTTGTCAGTCAATTCCTCTAGGAAATGCCTTGCTCTGGTGGGCTCTGGCTCCCCTAGGGGCCAAGGAGGAGAAGTGACCACTGGGCCTGGCCTGTTAGCCCATTTCTTGGACACTCACCAGCCAGCCACCCTCCTCCGTGTCCATGTCACAAAAGACTGGGAGGGCCCTGCCCTCAGGTAGGCACAGATGGTACCAGCCGCTCAAGGTGACGCCCTGGCTCAACAGCTCCCGGCAGTTTTTGGGGCCTGGGAAAGGGAAGATGGACTCGGGGGGTGGTGCCCAGGTTATTCCCTGACCCCCACCCCCAGGCAGTGGAACAAGTATGGGGATCTTCTTGGCTCCTTCAGGTCCCTGAAGAGGGGTTCTAAGGAGGCTGTGGGGAGGGGCTTGGCCACACTTGGGGGTTTGCCAACACCTAACACCATGTGATCCCAAGTTCCCACCTCCTGCAAGGGCTGCCTCACCTTCATGGCACCGAAGCAGGTTCGCTGGATCTCCTGCCCCAGAGGAAGGATGAGTGTTGGCTCTGATGTCTCAGCACCCCAGCGCTGAGCCACCAGCGGAGCTGGTACCCAGGCTCTTTTCCAAATCCTTCCCACTCCTCCCAGCCTTCCATACCCTGTGGGAGGGCCATCATAGGGTACCCGGGCCCTTCTCCTAATCCCTCCCACTCCTCCCAGCCATCCGTTCCCCCGTGAGAGAGCCGTCATAGGCGCAGCAGTCAAGAAGAGATCCCACCCTAGAGTCCAGAGACAGGGGCAAAGAAAGCAGGGAGGTCTCCAGCCCCACTTACTTACCTGGCTCACCCTTAGGGCCCATCTTGCCTGGTGGTCCAGGTTGCCCTGAAATCTCAAAGGCAGAGATGCCCTGAGTCCCACCCCATGCCCCAGACCAAAAAGAAACAAGAGACTTGGAGCCAGAGGTTCAAATCCCAGTTTCACCCTTCACTCACTTTGTGATTGTGGGCAAATATCTTATCCTCTCTGAACCTCTCTTTCCTCCTCAGCAGAATGGGGATGAAACCACCTAGCTGGCAGAGTTGGTCTTAGGATGCCAGGTGCCAAACCTGGAGCTGGCACAGAGTAGGTTCCTTGCTTCTTTGTCGTGGCCCCTCAGCACAGACAAAAATTGCTGCATTCCTGCCTTCCCTGTTCCCAAGATCCCAGCCCGCTCCCCAGCCTCTCTCACCTTGAGGACCTGGGGCTCCCTTCTCCCCAGGACTTCCTGGAGCTCCGGGACAACTGGGCAGGAGGACAACTTTGCTGGCTTCCAGTTCCCTGGGTCCTACAGGGAGACACAGGCAGGGTGGGCACAGGGTAGACTGTCTCTTCCAGACCCCTCTTCAGTTCTCTTCCTGTCTCCCAGATTCCCTCTGTCAGGATGCTTGTCTCCTGAGCTGGCAAGGTTTCGCATGCTTTGCATGTATTTGCATATATTTACATGCAGAGCCCAGATTATGAAACTCCCATCCTGCTCCTTGAGGTTGATGAGCCTTGGTGGAGGGACACCCAGTGAGGGAATGAGGAGTGGGTTGGTGAGGAGGGCACCCTAGGTACCTACCTGGGCAGCTGGGGTGTTCCTGGGTCTTCAGGCAGGCAGGTCCCCCAAGCAGGAGGAGCCACAGGGAAGGCAGGATCCACCGTAGACCCATCTTGCTGGGGCCACCAGGGGAAGGATGCCAGATTATAAGGCGGCCAGGCTGGTGGGAGGACATGAAGTAAGACTTCCTTCCATTGTCCCCCAGGGACATCCCACCCAGACTGGAGCCAGCAGAGGGTAGGAGTATTTCCTTCCTCAACCCCAGAGAGAAAGGGCATTATTCCTGCCCTATCCAACCAGGATGAAGTCCAACATCTTCTTTTCTTTTTTTTTTTTTTTTTTTGAGACGGAGTTTCACTCCTGTTGCCCAGGCTGGAGGGCAATGGTGTAATCTCAGGTCACTGCAACCAATGCAACCTCTGCCTTCTGGGTTCAAGTGATTCTCCTGCCTCAGCCTCCTGAGTAGCTGGGATTATGGGCGCCCATCACCATGCCCAGGTAATGTTTTGCATTTTTTTTTTTTTAGCATAGATGGAGTTTCACCATGTTGGCCAGGCTGGTCTCGAACTCCTGACCTTAGGTGATCCACCCACCTCGGCCTCCCAAAGTGCTAGGATTACAGGCATGAGCCACCGCACGCTGAAGGAGTCCAACTTCTGATCCTGGCTTCCAGGGCTCCCCAGCCATCTCTCTAGACCTCTACATTCACAGTCATCTCTACCTATGAAGGCCCATCTGTCCATGAAGGTCTAGCTCTACAGCCATCACCACTGGGAATCCTTCCTCAATCCTTGTCAATGCTATGAATAGTGACAACTGCTACCATTTACTGGGCATCTACTGCATTCCAGTGTCATACTGATGTCACCTCCGATCCTTACACGGACTTGCTATTAATCCTTATTATTGCATTATGGGCCTGGTACAAAATGGGTGCTCAATAAAAAATAGTTAAATGAATAAGGAAAGAGAAACTGAGGCCCATGGATGGGACGTGACTTCTGTTCTCTTGGCCACTTATATGCTGAGAGCCACAGAGTTTTACCCAAGCCCCATGTCCCCCCAGTGAAAAGCACCATTAAGAAAGTGATTCTGGCTGGCTGTGGTGGCTCATGTCTGTAATCCCAGGACTTTGGGAGTCCAAAGCAGGCAGATCACCTGAGGTCAGGGGTTCGAGACCAGCCTGATTAACATGGTAAAATCCCATCTCTACTAAAAATAAAAAAATCAGCCAGGCTTGGTGGCATGCACCTGTAATCCCAGCTACTCGGGAGACTGAGGCAAGAGAATCACTTGAAAGGCAGAGGTTGCAGTGAGCCGAGATTGCACCACTGCACTCCAGCCTGGGCAAAAGAGCAAAAACTCCATCTCAAAAAAGAGGAAAAAAAAGAAAGTGACTCCATGCTCAACCTTGAGTCCCGTGAGGCTTGGGAAACAGCTGCTAATGTAGGCCAATCGAGCAGGAAGCCCTTGTAGGAAGGCCGGGAGGCCGGGAGGCCGGGATGACGCAGCAGCCAGGGTCCAGATGTGAAGGATGAGGCCTGAGCTGGAGAGGGACCTCAGGTGATAAGGGAGGAGAGGAACGGCTCATTCATTCACTCATTCAGCAAACCCTCCCTCAAGGCCTCCTCTGCACCTCCCCAGTGCTCGTGGGGAGGGCTGAGGTACAAGAGGTGTCAGGGGAAGTGGAGGCTGTGTTTGCCTGATAGGATGTGTCAGCGAGACGGATGCCCTGAGATTGCAATTCCAGTTCTAGGAATCTGTCTTCCCCAGACTGTCCCACGAGTGTGCCAAGATCTGCAGATAAGTCTGTTTACCACAGTGCTGTTTGTAAGCATCAACGTGGAAATGACCCAACCAGCCACTGATAGGATTCACATGAATTAGGACCATTCAGACAACTCATAGGGTAAATCTGATCTAAAAATGAGAGGGGCGAAAATGCAAAACAGTATGCACAGTGTTGTGTTATCCCCCTTTGTATTTTTAAAATGCTAGAGGTGTGTGTGTGTGTGTATAGTAAATTCACAGAAAAAGTTCTGACACAGACCTTGTGAACTGTGGTTATTTCTGGAGAGTAGGACCAGGGAAGAGGTGGTTCTCATTTTTTTTTTCTTTTTCGGAGACAGGCTCTCACTCTCTCACCTAGGCTAGAGTGCATTGGTGCCATCATAACTCACTGCAGCCCTGACCTCCTGGACTCAAGCAGTCCTCCCACCTCATTCTCCCAGGTAGCTGGGACTCCAGGCAGAGCCACCACACTGGGCTAAATTTTTATTTTTATTTTATTTATTTATTTTGAGACAGAGTCTCGCTGTGTTGCCCAGTCTGGAGTGCAGTGACTCGATCTCGGCTCACTGCAACCTCCGCCTCCTGGATTCAAGCGATTCTCCTGCCTCAGTCTCCCAAACAGCTGGGATTACAGGTGCATGCCACCATGCCCAGCTAGTTTTTGTATTTTTAGTAGAGATGGGGTTTCACTATGTTCGTCTGGCTGGTCTCAAACTCCTGACCTCAAGTGATCCACCTGCCTTGGCCTCCCAAAGTGCTGGGATTACACGTGTGAGCCACTGTGCCCGGCCTGCATTTTTATTTTTTGTAGAGATGGGTTCTCACTATATTGCCCAGTCTAGTCTCAAACTCCTGGCTTCAAACAGTCATCCCACCTCAGTCTCCCAAAGTGCTGGAATTACAGGTGTGAGCCACTGTACCTCCTGACCAGTTTTTTTTTTTTTAAATATATATATAGGGTCTCACTCTGTCACCCAGGCTGGAGCGCAGTGGCATGATCTTGGCTCACTGCAGCCTGGACCTCTCAGGCCCAAGTGATCCTCCCACCTCAGCTTCCTGAGTACTTGGGACCACAGGTGTGCACCACCACACCCAGCTAATTTTTGTATTTTTAGTAGAGATAAGGTTTCGCCATGCTGCCCAGGCTGGTCTCCAACTCCTGAGCTCAAGCAAGCCTGCTGCCTGGGCCTCCCAAAGTGTTATGATTACAAGCATGAGCCACCACACCCAGCCCAGTTCTCACTCTTCATATAAACTTCTGTATAGTCCTTTTTCAAACCCTCACAGGCATTTACTACTTTTGCAAGAAAAAGAAAGCATCCAATAAAGGAGGAGGGTGAAGAAGAAAACTCGTGCTGGGGGAGAAACAAGGGCAGGGTGACCCAGGCAGGAGGAGCTGCTTATGCAGAAGGCTGGAGAAGAGAGAAGGCAAGGCAGATGGGATGTTATCATATCCCATAGAGGGGAAGCAGCAGGGGCTCTAGGAGGCCAGCGGGGAGTGCACAAAGGGGAGGCTGATTTCCAGAGGCTGGGAGCTTTGGCGGAAGTGAGGGTTCGAGGGAGGGGTGAGGAGGTGGACTGTGGTTGGCAGGGGGAGGTGGAGGTTGCAGTGAGCCAAGATCTTGCCACTCTAGCCTGGGCGACACAGTGAGGCTCTGTCGCAAAATAAATAAATAAATAAATAAATAAATAAAAGAAAAAATAAAATAAAATAAAATAAAAAGTTATAAGATTCGCAGCTACATGCCTGGCTCCTGACAAGTACCCATCCGTGGGAGATGTTACCATCAGGGAAGACTTCGGTGTCTGGGGACAGAAGGCAGGGCTTCCCAGGAGGGCCTGAAAGAGGAAGGCCAGAAATGGCTACTCGGAGTCCCTGGGCACTTCCACCTTGGCACTGGGACAGAGACCTAATTTTTGGAGGCTGAGCAAGCCTGGAGATGCGTCTGGAATGCTGTTCTGCTCACTCTGGAGTCAGAAAAGCCTGAATTCATTTTATTCTTTATTTTTATTTTCCTTTTCTTTTTTATTGATGGGGTCTCAACTATGTTGCCCAGGCTGGTCTCCTGGACTCAAGCGATCCGCCCGCCTCAGCCTCCCAAAGTGCTGGGATTCTAGTCATGAACTATGACGCCCAGCCCAGAAGAGCCTGAACTGAAACCCCAGCCCTGTCCTGTCCGGCTGTATGACTTGAGCATGTGTACTTACCTGAGTCTCTCATCTGTAAAGGGGCAGGGGGTGGGGGTTAAGCAGGTGTCAAAGATGAACTTTTTTTTTTTTTTTTTTTTTGAGACAGAGTTTCACTCTTGTTGCCCGAACTGGAGTGCAATGGCGCAATCTTGGCTCAACGCAACCTCCGCCTCCCAGGTTCAAGCGATTCTCTTGTCTCAGCCTCCCAAGTAGCTGGGATTACAGTGTGCACTACCACGCCTGGCTAATTTTGTATTTTTAGTAGAGATGGGGTTTCACCATGTTGGTTAGGCTGGTCTTGACCTCCTGACCTCAGGTGATTCACCCGCCTCGGCCTCCCAAAGTGCTGGGATTACAGGCGTGAGTCACTGCGCCCGGCCAGGTGAAAATATTTTAAAAGGTAACAGCGAGAGTCCTAGGTGAAATTCCCGTTAAGAAGAGGACAATGGCCGTACCATCACCCCATCCAATCCACACACAGCCCAAGACACAGGACATGAAGCGCAGTGCAGAGTTCCTTTATTTGGGGGCAGTGCCCAGGCCAGTTGGTGGAAAGAGGCAGGCACACAACCCAGTGCCAGGCTAGGGGGCCCAGCAGGGGTGATGGAGGAGACGAGGCGGTTGAGGGATGCTCTCAGCTGCAAGTTCCAGGGCCAAGACAGGAGGAGATGTCAGGCATCAGACACTGAGCCTGCTTGGTGCCCACAGGAGCCAAAAACTGGTGGCCAGAGTTTTACCCACCCCCCCCCCACTTGCCCACAAGGGGGCCAAGAGGCCAGCCTCTGCATCCTCCTTTCCACTCAGAATGGAGTGCAGGCCCAAGGGGGTCAGATTCTGCGGAGGCCAAAGAGGACACTCAGGGAGGTGACCCTGCCTCAGCCAGCCAAGGACCCCCTGCCTCGAGAGGAGGCAGCAGAGGAAGAGCAAACACTTTAACACAGGCTGCGGCGAGCCGCCCCACAGCACACACAGCACGCAGAGGGCCTCAGGCACAGCTCCCCTTCTCAGAGCAAAACCCAGCTAGACACACGGCCCAGCTCCTGCCCACAGCCACACAAATGCAGGCCACAGGCTTGCCTGGGCTGGCACCTACTGGTTCTCTTCCCTGCTGGCAGCATGAAGGGAAAAGACATGGGAGGGCTCAGCTGGGCTCCTAGACCAGCCCAGGCTGAGTCCTGGTTCCAGCCAACACCTGACAAAGAAAGCCCCGCAACTGGAGGAGACAAAGGGGGTGCGGCTCACGTGGGGCATGCTGTCACTGTCCTGAGGGCTTGCCCATGGAGAAGACAGCACCCTGGGTACTGAAGGGGAACGGTGGGGCAGGAACCAGGAGGTGAGCTGGGACTCAGGTACTGCTGGCCAGGTACTCACAGCGTCTGGTAGGTGCTGTCCTTGGCCTTGAGGAAGCGCAGCACAAAGAAAGCCACCGCCTGTAGGCTCAACACCAGCACGACACCTCCGATAAAGCTGGCCCCGTCAAATCCAGGGCTGTGGGCCTCAGGGACTGTGGGGCTTCCTGCAGGGGGGAGGCAGGGCAGGGGTCACAGCAGTCACTGTGAACCAGGATCCCAGTCCCACCCCACAACTGGCACAAGTAACCTGGAGGCCCCGGTCCTCAGTATGGGGTCCTTGAACCCCGGGCTCAGAAGTTTAGTCCAGATTCTGCAGGCAGTTGGGAAGCGCCTGGTGGGAGGAACAGTGGCAGGGGAAGGTGGGGTGCTGTCCAGCCCTGGCTCTGCTCCTGGCTTGCCCTGTGGCTTTTATGCCACCCACATTCTCTCTGGGCCTCATGATCACATGGTCCAATAGGTGTCTTGGACCAGTGACTGGACTCGCACCCTGCCTGGGCCTCACTAGCCCAATAGGGTGAAGACAGAGCCAGAACTCAGACCCCCTGCTCAGAATTCCTTTCAGTCTTGGACCTCAGGGTTCAGAGCCAAGATGCAGATGATATAGTCCCTTTTTAGGACCCCTAAGCCCTAAGACCCCAGTGTCACCCAACGTCAGAGCCCTCAGAGAGGGAAGGAGCAGGGGGAGAAGTGGAAGGCCCAGCTGTCACCCTGCTAAGTGGGTAAGGGAGAACTGGACAGCGTGTGTTGGGGGGAACAGGGCTGAGGGACAGGCTTGGCCAAAGTCACCTCACAAGACACAGTCAGACTCACACAGGGTCCCCTGACCATTTCCTCTGCCCCTTAGAAGGTAGAGCCTTAGGGCCATGGTTGCCAGGCTATGCCTGGGTGGCTCCCAGCTGTGCCACGGTACCTGTCCACTCCTAGCAGGGATTCAATTTCAGGCCCTGGGCTGGGTGCCCAGAACAAGGCAGGGCTGGTGGATGGAAAAGCATTCTGGGACAGTGGAAAGGGGCCCAGCCTGAGCTGGGTCCACCTCCCAGAAGGTGTAAGGGGTGGAAGGAGTCTGACAATATGAAGGGCAAACAATGGTCCCAGCTCCTGCTCAGGGAGCCCCAGAGAAGGAAGCTGGGGGATGAGGAGCAGAAGAGGGGAGAAATGAGCTGCACGAGGCCGATCTGGGGCTCCAGCTGAGGGAGCTGAGCCATCAATAATTCAGCTTCTGAGATCAGTTTCTGGCTTTAATTAACCAAGGGCCTCTTCAGCCATCCCTGCCAAGTCTGGTGACCTCCAGCCCCTGAGAGGGAATGGGAAGCAAGGGGTGGTGTTCTCGCCTCTGCTCTGCCAGGAATCCGCCTTGTGACCCTCTCTGGGCCTGGAGGATACAGTAGGCAGACCCTGAGGATGTCTCCTGAGCAACTCGAGCTGCACACCCTCACCTCCAAGGACAAGTCCCGAGGGGTCACCTTGAGTTCCCAGAACTGGCAATGGGGAGGAGGGATGGGAACTGTCATTTCTTGATTGCCTTCAGTGAATCAGACACTGAAGTGGGCACCGTACAGCTTCTCATAAAACCTGCACAGCAACTCTATGAGGAAGGCATCATCCAGCCCATTTCACAGATGCGGAGACAGGCTCCGAGGGAGAAGGTGCAGGGCTGAGGTCACAGAGCAGGTCAGTGCCTGAGCCCAGAGCTGTCTTCCCCTGCACCTATGCTCCTCCCACTGCCCCGTACCCAGGGAGTACCCACCTGTTGTGACTGTCTTCGGTTCATAGGTGGGGTGGTGATGAGCAGCTGAGGAGACAGGGGATCCATAGCAAAGCAGCCTCCTCACCCTGACTCCCATCAAGACCCCAGCCCCCACTCACCGCTAAACTTCCGATTCAGATGCAGCCCTGTCCCTGCTCTAGACATCCAACATACTTGCAAGCCCCAGTCACACAGTTCCCTCCACCAGATGTGCTCTCTCTCCATCTCTACCTTCCAGGCTCATTACTGATGCCACTTCCTCCAGGAAGCACCCCCCTCATTCCCTCTGAACTTCCAAAGTCCTTGCTAAGCCTTAAACTAGAAGAAGAGCTAACGCTCCCATCCCCTCCATACACCTGTACTAATTTTCAGATGAGGAAACAGGCAGAGAGAGGAGGGGACTTCTCAGTGAGCTAAAGGCAGAACTGATACCGGGCCCAGGTATTGATGAGCACAGTCCACCCCTGAGAGAGGCTGTTTCCTCCTGGGGGGCAGGCTATGGCTGGGGAGACCCATGCAACTTGGCGTAGGCGCAAGAATCCCCTTACCTGGACATGCCTCTGAGCGGTTGTAGATGGAACAACCTTCCTTGACCACCTCAGCTTGAGCCACACAGTGTCCTGGAGGAAGAAGGTGCAGGGGGGAGATTTGGGGAGAGGGGCCAGGTCCTTGGGGTTCAGAGCTGGGGGTACTCAACCTAGGGAGGGCTCAGCTCCCTACCTGGCTCCTCTGGCTGGCACTGCTCCCACACGCAGCCGGAGAGATTGCGCGCTCTGTCTCCCTCCACGCAGTGCTCACAGACCTCCAGCTGTTTGCAGGCCCCCTGGACCGCCGGCCAGATGTTCAGGCGGATCAGGGCTCCGCGCCCAAAGCCTCGAGCTCCTTTACCTAGTAGTGCGGTAGAGTGGGAAGGGAGAACTCCTCGAAGCCAAGCTGTGGCATCCGCCCACCCTCCCACCCAACACTCCGGCGGCCCTCGCCCTTCTGCACACATCTGGGCTCTCACATACACTCGCCCCTGGATCCCCAAGCCCCAGTGCACACCTGTAGCTTCCACAGAACAGATCTACACACACCTAGAGCCTCCCCACATTCACCCAGAGCCCCTCCCTTTGCATACATCTGGGGTTCCCAGATTCAGTTGGAGCCACCTCCCCCAGACCACCTGAAGCTCCCTAGGCCCCCACACTTGGGGCCTATATTTACACACAGGGCTCCACACAGAGCTGGAGCCCCCTCTTCCACCCCTGGAGGCCTGCACTCGTCCAGAAAGGCCCCTGCTCTCAAGCCCAGGCTGCTCCTGGGGAGGCGGCTGGCTGAGGTGCAAGCTCCACCCGCCCCCGTCAGGGCCCTAACCAGACCCTGCCGCGAGTTACCAGCCACAGCCAGCTGGGCACACAGTAGGAGGCAGCAACAGCCGCCACAGAGCGCAGTCCGCAAGGCGCGGGCTCCCGACGCCTCCATGGGCTC
>NW_012102365.1:1951579-1954877 GCF_000951045.1 Mandrillus leucophaeus
GGTCATGTATGCCAATAAATATATACACCCACTATGCACCCATTTAAAAAGTTTTTTTAAAAGCCAACAGGTCTCTTAATCATCTCCAGGCCGGTTCTGACTTCACAGTTGCCACACCTGTAACTGACAATGTATAGCTAGCAATTATTGACCCCTTACTAGCAGAATGTACATTTTGAGAGCTTTTACATGCAATTTCATCTCATGTCCACATCTCATGTCCTTGGCGTCCCAAAGTTCTGGGATTACAGGTGTGAGCCACCATGCCTGACCCCACTTAACAACTTTTCAACAATGGCTTGACCTCCACAACCCTTTGATTTCTGGCTCTAGAAGTCTCTCTATCCTGGCCTGGGTGCTTCCCATCACCTTCCTACCCTCTAAGAAGATAGAACAGTGCCTTCCCCCTATATCTCTCTTCCTTTATCCTAGCCGTTCTCTCTCTTAGAGGGTCCACCTCAACCCTGGACTTCATTTGCCTGGCAAACTAATTCTTCAAGACACTACTACAAGACCACTTCCTGCAGGAAGCCTTCTGTGACTGCCACAGAATGAGGCTGAGCTGCTGCAGCACTTAGCTAGAGATCTAAATCCATCTGCTTTTCCACTTCAGAGCCCTCCCCATCTCTTGCCTGAATGACTGCAGTGGCCTCCTAGTGGAGGCCTGCTCCCCATTCCAGTCTGTTCTGCACTCAGCAGTCAGAGTGACCCTTTGAAAACGTGTCAGGTCAGATCACAACACTTCCTTCCCACCAATGACGTCTGTCTCACTGATCTGGGATTACAGGCGCCCGCCACCACGCCTGGCTAATTTTTTGTATTTTTAGTAGAGACAGGGTTTCATCATATTGGCCAGGCTGGTCTCGAACTCCTGACCTCAGGTGATCCACCCGCCTTGGCCTCCCAAAATGCACGAATTAAAGGCATGAGCCACTGTGCCCAGCCAGTTGTTTATTAAGTAACCTTACTGTACCATGTTGTGACCCTCTGTGTACATGTTTGTCTGTCCCACCGGCCTGTGAGCCCCCAAGAGCTCACTTCTGTCTCACACGATCTTGCCTCTGCTCACCTTGCCTCTCCTCCCTCTCCCCTTTGCTGATTTAGCTGCAGACACACTAGCCTCCTCTCTGTGGTCCTCACACCCATCAGTGCTTTCTCTTCTTGGGGACTTTACACTTGTCATGTCCTCTCCTTAAGACTCCTGTTCTCTCTTCACATGACTTGCTCCATGACCTCTCTTCCTAAGAGAGGCCACCTGGTGATTCTACATCCCAACAGCTGCTCTTTTCTTCAGAGCATGTATCTAATGTATAATTAATTACTCATTTGTTTCCTAGGCTGTAAGCTTCATGAAGGTAGGAACCACGTTGATCTTCCCTCCTCAGTGAACTCCTTGCACACAGTAAGGGCTGAATAGATGTTGGAGTTTTTGTTTGTTTGTTTGTTTGTTTGTTGAGACAGAGTTTTGCTCTTGCTGCCCAGACTGGAGTGCAGTGGCAATCTCGGCTCACTGCAACCTCCGCCTTCCGGATACAAGCAATTCTCCTGCCTCAGCCTCCCGAGTAGCTAGTATTACAGGTGCCTGCCACCATGCCCGGCTAATGTTTTGCATATTTAGTAGACAGGGTTTCATCACATTGGCCAGACTGCTCTTGAAAGCCTGACCTCAGGTGATCCACCCACCTCAGCCTCCCAAAGTGCAGGAATTACGGGCTTGAGCCACCGTGCCCAGCCAGATGTTTATTAAGTAACCTTACTATGCCATGTTGTGACCATCTGTGTACATGTTTGTCCCACTGGTCTGTGAGGCCCCCAGGAGCTCCCTACTTGAATAGATTTTAAGGATCTATTTGTAGATTGTCCATCTCTCTGCATTAAAACTGAAGCTTGGCCTGGCACAGTGGCTCATGCCTGTAATTCCAGCACTTTGGGAGGCCGAGGCGAACGGATCACCTGAGGCCAGGCGTTCGAGACCCGCCTGGCCAACATGGTGAAACCCTGTCTTTACTAAAAAATACAAAAATTAGCCAGGCGTGGTGGCATGCCCCTGTAGTCCCAGCTACTTGAGAGGCTGAGGCAGGAGAATCGCTTGAACTTTGGAGGCGGAGATTGCAGTGAGCTGAGATCGCACCTCTGCACTCCAGCCTGGGCAACAGAGCAAGACTCCGTCTCAAAATAACTAACTAAATTAATTAATTAATAAAACTGAAGCTCACTGAAGATGGCAGGGATTTTTGTTCACTGCCGTATCCTCTGTGCCTGGGAAATAGTAGATACTCAATAAATGTGTCTATTGACAGTTGAAAAGGCAGGAATGTGGCCAGATCATCTTTCTGTCCCTAACACCCACTGAACAAACCCTAAGCCCAGGGGAACTGCCAATAAATAATGGCTGAATGAATGAGTCTATGCTAAGAATATGGGCACTGATGATGCCTAGACCCTTGGGTCTTAGACAGAGGACTCAGGTGTGGAGATTATCTATGACCGACACACACACACACACACACACACGAACACCCGCTTCCCACCAATTCCTCCCTCCCCAAGGGATTTCTCGGACTGGTGAAGACAGAAGAGGCAAGGAAAAAAGTCTCACCTGGAAGTGAGTCCTCACAGCCATCTGGTGGCCACCTGGAGAACTGCAGATATTGTCAGCCCTAGTCAAACTTTAGCCTCAGCCCCTTCTGGGAAGAAGGTGACATCTAGGCCAGAATGGAAGGCACATTGGACTTGGTGACAGATGGACCTGGCTTCAGATCCCAGCTCTGCCATTCACTATGTGATTTGGGGCAAGTCCCTTGGCTTTTCTGGACTTCACCCAAGAAATGGGGACATGGTCCCTCACTTTTGCCAGGTTGTTGTAAGCCCTGGGCTCTGGCCCGGCACCTGGTAGGTGGGAAGGGTTGGAGGAGGTATCAATGAGGTAGGGACAGAGGAGAACAGGAGAGAAGGAACTATCTCTTCCGTTAGAGAGCAAGTATGCAAGGAATGGAGACCTGATTGGTATGAGCAATTTTGGTGCATGAGGGAGAGCACATGCAGTTCATGTGAAAACACATAGCCCCCCCGTTAGTCTCTTGGCTCTCCTGGGTTTCTTGGGGTTAGAAATGTCTCTGCATGCCGGGTGCTGTGGCTCACACCTGTAATCCCAGAACTTTGGGAGGCCGAGCAGGGTGGATCACCTGAGGTCAGGAGTTCGAGACCATCCTGACCAATATGGTAAAACCCTGTCTCTACTAAAAAAAAAAAAGAAAAAAAAATAGCTGGGCATGGTAGCGGGCACCTGTAATCCCAG
>NW_012102365.1:1956972-1959510 GCF_000951045.1 Mandrillus leucophaeus
CAGGTGGGGGCGAGGCCAGTGGGAGCGGCAGGTGGGGCAGGGCTCGTCGGTCGGGGCGGAGCCAGGTGAAGGCGGGGCCAATTAGGGGCGTGGCTAGTGCTCGCGGCCAGGTGAGTTCGGGGGTCTGGGGCGGGGCTTGGACTAAAGCAGGCGGGGTCCAGGACTGGTGGCTGGCATGGTTACTGTGTGCCTCCAAGGGCAACTTCTTGAAAATTCTAGTAAGTAGAGACTACTTTGATCCCTGATTCACAGGTGAGGAAACTGAGGCTCAAACAAGATGAGTGACTCGTTCGAGGTCACAGAGAGAGGCAGTGGCAAAAATCTGGATTCGAAACAAGGTCACTTCCTGTCTTTAGGGCTGGGTGCAGGCCCCGCTTTCTCGGGTACACCCTCCACCCAGGCCCCATGACCCCTGGGCCAGGCCCCAGCTGGCCCCTGCCCTCTGGTTGCCCAAGCTCAGCTCCGTTGCTCCCTCTCTGTTCACTGCACCCCTCCACCCGCCTCCCTTCTGCCCCTCATCCGCTGTGTCTGCCTCCGGCCTACCACATCCTCTGGCCAGGTCAGGGGTGACGCCATTACTAGGCCAACTGGGCCTCTCCGCAACCTTCCCCACGGCTACCACTCCTGCCCTGGCACCAGCCTCGTTTGGTTCTCCTCAGGCTCCTTAGGGGGCACTTCCTCTCCCTCCTCTTCCTTCTCCCCTCCTTTCCCCTCCTTCCCCCATCTGCTTCTCCTAACCATCTCTTAATCGATGGTGGCCCAGGTTAGTCCCAAGCCCTGTTCCACACTCTCCTGGGGTCATCCTGGACATTCCACTGCCATCAGTCCCCATCTAAAAGCCAACAGCTGAGGCAGGAGGATCGCTTGAGCCCAGGGATTTGAGGCTGTAGTGAGCTGTGATCATGGCATTGCACTCCAGCCTGCGCGACAGAGCGAAACCCTGTCTTGAATGAATGAATGAATGCATGCATGCCAACAGGTCATGTATGCCAATAAATATATACACCCACTATGCACCCATTTAAAAAGTTTTTTTAAAAGCCAACAGGTCTCTTAATCATCTCCAGGCCGGTTCTGACTTCACAGTTGCCACACCTGTAACTGACAATGTATAGCTAGCAATTATTGACCCCTTACTAGCAGAATGTACATTTTGAGAGCTTTTACATGCAATTTCATCTCATGTCCACATCTCATGTCCTTGGCGTCCCAAAGTTCTGGGATTACAGGTGTGAGCCACCATGCCTGACCCCACTTAACAACTTTTCAACAATGGCTTGACCTCCACAACCCTTTGATTTCTGGCTCTAGAAGTCTCTCTATCCTGGCCTGGGTGCTTCCCATCACCTTCCTACCCTCTAAGAAGATAGAACAGTGCCTTCCCCCTATATCTCTCTTCCTTTATCCTAGCCGTTCTCTCTCTTAGAGGGTCCACCTCAACCCTGGACTTCATTTGCCTGGCAAACTAATTCTTCAAGACACTACTACAAGACCACTTCCTGCAGGAAGCCTTCTGTGACTGCCACAGAATGAGGCTGAGCTGCTGCAGCACTTAGCTAGAGATCTAAATCCATCTGCTTTTCCACTTCAGAGCCCTCCCCATCTCTTGCCTGAATGACTGCAGTGGCCTCCTAGTGGAGGCCTGCTCCCCATTCCAGTCTGTTCTGCACTCAGCAGTCAGAGTGACCCTTTGAAAACGTGTCAGGTCAGATCACAACACTTCCTTCCCACCAATGACGTCTGTCTCACTGATCTGGGATTACAGGCGCCCGCCACCACGCCTGGCTAATTTTTTGTATTTTTAGTAGAGACAGGGTTTCATCATATTGGCCAGGCTGGTCTCGAACTCCTGACCTCAGGTGATCCACCCGCCTTGGCCTCCCAAAATGCACGAATTAAAGGCATGAGCCACTGTGCCCAGCCAGTTGTTTATTAAGTAACCTTACTGTACCATGTTGTGACCCTCTGTGTACATGTTTGTCTGTCCCACCGGCCTGTGAGCCCCCAAGAGCTCACTTCTGTCTCACACGATCTTGCCTCTGCTCACCTTGCCTCTCCTCCCTCTCCCCTTTGCTGATTTAGCTGCAGACACACTAGCCTCCTCTCTGTGGTCCTCACACCCATCAGTGCTTTCTCTTCTTGGGGACTTTACACTTGTCATGTCCTCTCCTTAAGACTCCTGTTCTCTCTTCACATGACTTGCTCCATGACCTCTCTTCCTAAGAGAGGCCACCTGGTGATTCTACATCCCAACAGCTGCTCTTTTCTTCAGAGCATGTATCTAATGTATAATTAATTACTCATTTGTTTCCTAGGCTGTAAGCTTCATGAAGGTAGGAACCACGTTGATCTTCCCTCCTCAGTGAACTCCTTGCACACAGTAAGGGCTGAATAGATGTTGGAGTTTTTGTTTGTTTGTTTGTTTGTTTGTTGAGACAGAGTTTTGCTCTTGCTGCCCAGACTGGAGTGCAGTGGCAATCTCGGCTCACTGCAACCTCCGCCTTCCGGATACAAGCAATTCTCCTGCCTCAGCCTCCC
>NW_012102365.1:1962944-1998272 GCF_000951045.1 Mandrillus leucophaeus
AAAAAGAAAGAAAGAAAAGAAATGTCACTGTACTCTTTTCCTCCCTGGCTGCCTTGGGATCAACCTCACTTGCAAACCACAGGATAACTATCGGGATCAGGAAGTTCACGACCAACCAGTACTTCAGCGGAAATAAATGGTTTTCCGTGTCCTTCGCCCTGGGAAGGCAACAATGCCTAACACAGAAAACCACTCAAAAAGTAGAAGACCACACTGGATGTCATCTTTGTATTTAGACCCCATTTTGGGCTGGGCGCAGTGGCTCATGCCTGTAATCCCAGCACTTTGGGAGGCCAAGGTGGGCAGATCGCTTGAGCCTAGGAGTTCAAGCCAGCCTGGGCAACGTGGCGAAACCCTGTCTCTACAAAAAATTCACGCCTTAGCCGGGTGTGGCGGCGTGTGCTTGTAATCCCAGTCACTCTGGAGGCTGAGATGGGAGGATTGCTTGAGTCCAAGAGGTTGAGGCTACAGTGAGCAGTGATTGCACCACTGCACTCCAGCCTGGACGACAGACTGAGATCCTCCTGTCTCAAAAAAATAAAATAAAAACAGAACCTATTTTGGTGGTGTTGGCTTGGGTATGATTTATGATTCCTTGGATTATGCAAAGAAAAATTAATCCAAACGCAGACTTGCAAGACATGAAAGAAAAAGACCTTGAGAAAAGAGCTAAAGGGACTCAAGAACAGAATGAAGATAGTCAGGGAGTCACAAGAGTGTGGTGCCGGTGCTGGCAAACAGGAATGACTTTATCTGCAGCGACGGTGCAGATTTTTCACCAGAGGATTAATAAACTACGAAAACTTAAAAAATACATAATCGCCATTCAGAGTAGCAGAAGATAGTCCCCAATACCCCCCTTTGATGCCAACCTCCCGGCAGCCTTCACCCATTGCTGAGACCAGAACTCTGTAGGGACCTAGCTCTGATGGGAGAGAAAGTGGATCCCTGAGGCGTGGGGCCCTGATGCCCTTGGATCCTCTCTCTGACACCCCCATCTTCCTGGGCACCAGGCATATTACTACTCTCTCTGTTTTCCTTTTTCCTCCAGTTGCTCCCTTTTAGGTCAATCATCCAGTCCATGATTATTTCTTCAACACCCATTACATGTCAGGCACTGTTCTCCAGCAGAAATGGGATATAGTCACTATCCTCTTGGAGCTTAGATTCTAGTGGGGTTGACACGTAGTAAAACAAACAAACATGAATTTATTTATAATTTCAAGAGCACTTCATCCTCCGAAAACGAATAAATCAAGAGAAGGGGAGGGAGAGTGATGGGGAGGTCAGTGGCGATCTGAGAGTTCAGAGCAGCCTGTTTCAGAAGTGACTTGGGAGCAGAGACCTGGATGAAGAGAAGGGTTGTAGGCAGAGAGAACAGTCAGGAGCAAGAGCCCAGGAACAGGAGCCCCTGAAGCCCCTCCTCACTCTCTGCTCCCGCCCCGGGTGATGTCCTCTACCCCTAAAACCTTAGGCAGGTGTGCCACTTGCACACCTACACCGCCAGGTGTGTCCCTCATTGGCCAACTGTAACATTGATGGCCAACGGCGTGCAGATCCCACTCAACAACCCCATGAGGCCGAAACTAATATTATCCCTATTTTTTAGATGAGGAAATAGGCACAGAGAGCTAAAGAAACTCTCCAAAGTCACACAGCTAGGAAATGGAGAAATTGAGATTTGACCACCTCCGCTCCCTAAGCCCCCTAAACTCACCACATCCAACCTGAAATGAATCTTCTTCTCCAGCTCCAACCCCTCCTCTTCCCATGTTTCCTGCCACTTGACCTTCTGCTGCCTCACATTCAAACCCAAAACCTGCCTGGTGGAGGCTGACCATGGGGCTGCAGTGATAGTGCTGTGATGGGGGTGTCCAGTGGGGCCTGGGATCCTCAGGCCTCTTAACCTCATCTTCCCTCCCACAGGCCTGCATGATTCCAGGGAGCATCAAGGCAAGAAACACAGGGAGAAAGAGCAGTCAGTCCCCCTGCCACAGGACTGGCCACATCTGTCACATCTGGAGAAATCTGCCCAGAGTGGTTCCCCTGGACTAAGGGCAGACGGCATTGGGGAAGAGGGAGCTCCTTCTCCTTGCTCCACCCATCAGGATGCCTAAAATGAGAGGCTGAGAGGGGCCTGCCCTGAGGACTGAGCTGCCAGGCTTTCTGCTTCCAAGTTCTTCCCGGCTCCCCATCTCCTCCTGCTTCGGGGAAGTGCACCCCCGACTCCCTCCCCTCTGGCTTTCTAGATCCTTGAATAAATAATTCAGGTTTTGAAATCTTGCCAGGCCCACCCCTCCGGTGCTGTGAGGGCGCTATTGGGCTGACATGAGTGACGTCACCCAGCTCTTATCCCAGCCCCAGCATCACGGGACCTGCCCTGGCACCAACTTACCTGCCTGGTCACTGTCAGTCCAGACGCTCTACCCTGTGCCCCTCACCCTGGAGCCCACTCACCACGGCCACCTGCTATCTTCCTTCCAGGGCCCCACGGCCCTCATGGCTTAGCATTGTCGCTTCAGTACCCCAGCCCTTCTGACAGGGTCATAGTGACCTGAAGTCACCTGGACACTCCATGTTCCCAGGCTGCCGCCTCTGCCATCCCGGGGTCCCTGAACTCCTCCCTGCTGCAGAGTCACCGTCACACTGCCATGGTTGCCCTGGGGGTTTCCTCTCTACCGTTGGTGTCCCACGGCCATCACGCCCCCCAAGATTCTGTCACCATGCTAATGTCACTGCCACCCACCTCCCCGCTCCCTCGTGCTCCCCGTCATCGTCACCTCAGGGCCCCATCATCTTGGCAACCCTGTCATCCTCACCAGGGACGCCCAACCAGCCCCATCACAAGCTCTTCCTTCGTCATCTGGATCTCGTCAGCCTCTCTGCCACCCAAGGGTCCCATCACCCCACAGCCTAGCCGGGTCCCCTTCCACCACGTTCCCTGCAGCCTCCCTGAGACTACAAGGCTCTCCCACCGGCGCCGCTGAAACCCCCGGCCCGCAGAGGGCGCCGCGTCAAGGACAGCGCGGGTCGACTCGGGAGGAGGCGGGGCCGCAGCCACGGTCGCTTTTTATGAATGGGGGAGCGGGCGGCGCGAGGCCTCATTACTATGCCGCGCAACGCGCTCTGCGCCCCAGCGCTCCGCGCCCATTGGCTAATCGGGCCGCTGACGTCACCGAACCGGCGGCCGGGGGCGGGGCGGGGCGGGGTGACTCACGCCGCTTCTCCCGCGGCCGCGGGGGCTTCTCGGGGTCCACGCACGCCCTGCGCCGCCAGGACCCGAGCGGAGCCTCCCCGCGGCCTGGCCGCGCCTGGTCCTGAGCGGTGAGTAGTGGGCCCCGCCACGGACACTAGGGGTCCTGGAGGGCACGCAGGATGCTGGGGCACTGGGCCGGCGGAAGACTCCTAGCGGCCGGCCAGGGTCCGAGTTCCAGGTGGGAATTCTGGGTTTAGGCGATTCTGGATTAGCAGATGTGGGCCTAAGTGCTTGAGTGCGGGGGCTCAGTTGGATGACCCGGCGAAGGGTGAGCATTCCTGCAGGGACCCGAGGCCCTGGAGGGACTGATGGTCATCTGAGGTTAAGCCGGCAGGAGGCGTCTGGGGCAGGGACCCAGGCGTCCGAACAGCAGGAGGTGTCCGACTTGGGAATCCAGGTATCTAGACAGAAGGCGGAGTCAGGCCCAAAATCCAGGTGTCCGGGCAGAAGAAGGCATCTGACTCAGGGATCCGGGCTTCCAGCAGGGGGGTCTGCCTAGAGACCTAGAGATGCAGGCAGAAAGAAGGGTCCAGCCAGGGACAGAAGCCTGGGAGGGTGGCGGGTGGGGTCTGAGTTCCCAGGTGTTACCGCGGGAGTGCGGGGTGGTGGCTGGTGGGAGCTTCACGCGCATTCCCCGGGGGCGGAGTCTAAGGCTGGCAGTACTGAGAATCGTGAGGGGTCTGGGAGACTCAGGCACGAGCTAGCATCATCATCTCTGATGGGAGGGAGCAGAGCTGCTCAGTCTCCAGATGTTTCCCTACCCCAATCTTGAGCCTTTGGGGGCATCCCCTGGATCCTATGGCCCTCATCCGCTTATAGTACCCCTTCTTCTGTCTCTCCTCTGGTCACACACATGGAAAAAGAGACGTGCAGGACCTAGGACAGGGATCCCCAGGAAGAGACCCCTGTTTAGAGGCCTGGGGGCATTGGAGAGGACAGCGGCATCCTGGGAAGAGCCCCAGGGGATGAATGTGGGGATAAGGCGTTGGGACCCTATAAGGTATCCTGAGGAGAGACTCCCACCATGTATCCTGAGGGGCACCTCACCCCCTCCAGACCCCACCTCGCATCATCCAGCTGGGTCAGCTTCTCACAAGGCCTTTCTCCTACAGGTACCATGATGTGGGGTGCAGGCAGCCCTCTGGCCTGGCTCTCAGCTGGCTCAGGCAACGTGAATGTAAGCAGCGTGGGCCCAGCAGAGGGGCCCACAGGTCCAGCTGCCCCGCTGCCCTCACCTAAGGCCTGGGATGTGGTGCTCTGCATCTCAGGCACCTTGGTGTCCTGCGAGAATGCACTAGTGGTGGCCATCATCGTGGGCACGCCCGCCTTCCGTGCCCCCATGTTCCTGCTGGTGGGCAGCCTGGCCGTGGCAGACCTGCTGGCAGGCCTGGGCCTGGTCCTGCACTTTGCTGCTGTCTTCTGCATCGGCTCAGCGGAGATGAGCCTGGTGTTGGTTGGCGTGCTGGCAATGGCCTTTACCGCCAGCATCGGCAGTCTACTGGCCATCACTGTTGACCGCTACCTTTCTCTGTACAATGCCCTCACCTACTATTCAGAGACAACAGTGACACGGACCTATGTGATGCTGGCCTTAGTGTGGGGAGGTGCCCTGGGCCTGGGGCTGCTGCCTGTGATGGCCTGGAACTGCCTGGATGGCCTGACCACATGTGGCGTGGTTTATCCACTCTCCAAGAACCATCTGGTAGTCCTGGCCATTGCCTTCTTCATGGTGTTTGGCATCATGCTGCAGCTCTACGCCCAAATCTGCCGCATCGTCTGCCGCCATGCCCAGCAGATTGCCCTCCAGCGGCACCTGCTGCCTGCCTCCCACTATGTGGCCACCCGCAAGGGCATTGCCACACTGGCCGTGGTGCTTGGAGCCTTTGCCGCCTGCTGGTTGCCCTTCACTGTCTACTGCCTGCTGGGTGATGCCCACTCTCCGCCTCTCTACACCTATCTTACCTTGCTCCCCGCCACCTACAACTCCATGATCAACCCTATCATCTATGCCTTCCGCAACCAGGATGTGCAGAAAGTGCTGTGGGCTGTCTGCTGCTGCTGTTCCTCTTCCAAGATACCCTTCCGATCCCGCTCCCCCAGTGATGTCTAGCTGAGTCTTCGTGATCCTTCAGCCCTGATCACTACAGAATTCCAGAATGTTAGGCTCTCCAGGGCTTCTTTCCAAACCCCCAGCTCCACACCCCCCAGACCCAGCTGGTTCTGGAGTTCTAGGACATTGGGTGTTTGAAGGTTCTTGTTCAGATCCCTGTGGGGGTCCAGCTGGCTCCATGGTTCCAGAATGTTCAGGTGGTCAGGGATCTACTCAGAAATGTCTCACAGCCCAGCTGGCTTGCAATTCCGGAATGCTGGGAGTTTTACAGTGCCATTCCAAGTCCCAGATGTCCCTCCTCCCCCACACTTGACCTTAACCCTGTCACTTTACGTTTGAATTTCTGAACTAAAGAGTCAGAGAGATTAGTCACATAGTTGCCTAAATAGGAGAGAGAAAGATTATATACGCGCACATACAAAGAGAGTGTCTATTTATGATTTACTTATTTATTTATAAATTTACTTATGGGTGGTAAGGGGGGAAAAAGAGACCCACACCTTGATATCCAGGCCATACCAGGGTACCCGTTGTCCCCTCACCCCCATTTCTGACCTCAGTTCCTGGAGGGGGGAAAGGGAGAAAGAGAAACCACGTATTTTGTTATTATTTTGGATTATTTTTTATCGAAGAGATCATAGAAACCAGAGCCTTCTCCCCAGGCCTGCCCTCTTTGGGTTTGGAAGGGGAACACACCAGCCTCTGGTTTTTTATTTTTTTAAGAAGCCATCACCTGAGCAACCAAAAATTCCTCTGCGCTGGGGTCCGACTGCCCTCTGGTGGCCATTTGGGGAAAACTTCAGCCCAGCCAGGCAGCTGGGACCAGAATGCAACCCCAGCTCCACTCCAGCCTGGCGTCCAGCGCCACAGCCATGGCCCGGGGGCCAAGCCTCATCCTGCGGTGCCCTAAAGAGGGGGGGCACGAGCCAACACCCCACCCCTCTGCCAACCGGGGTATGGCCCCCAGTGCATTCCCTGTTCCTGTCTCCAACCTAACTCAATAAAAAATGATTTTGTCATAAATATGTTTCCCTATGTGTGTGTGGAGGGCATGGAGTGGGGCCTGATGGAGGATGGCCTGGAATGAGAGGGTCAAGCCAGGCCTGGGGGGGCTGTTGAGGGACCTGGGGAGCTGGACAGAGGGTGGAGGGTGGCTGGCAGGTGACTCCCTCTCAGATGTCAGTGCTCCTCTGCTCAGACCTGGGCACTGACTGGCAAGGACCTTACCTCCCCCTGGTGACAGGAACCTGGGTGCTTGGCTCTTCCTGGGTCAAGGATGCCCACATCCTGCCCACATTGGCCATTGTGGGGCTTAGGCATGATGAATGTGCTCAAAGCATGTGTTTCCTTAATAATAATGGGTCCTTCTAATTGTGGGTGCCTACTGTGTGTCTGGCACACATGCCACCTCGCTTATGCCTAATAAGCATCCCATGGCACAGGTAGTGTCTTCTCCATTTTACAAACGAGGTAGCTGAGGCTGAGTGAGGGACAGTGGCTGGCCCAAGGACATAACAGCTAAAAAATGGTAAAGCCAGGAGCATCTGTTTCTAGAATCTGTGCTGTGTAGTGAGCAATTTCCTTCCTTCCCAAGCCTGGAGCTTAGGGCATTCTGGACCCCTGATTTTTTTTTTTTTTTTTTTTTTTATGGAGTCTCACTCTGTTGCCCAAGCTGGAGTGCAATGGCACGATCTTGGCTCACTGCAACCTCTGCCTCCTGGGTTCAAATGATTCTCCTGCCTCAGTTTCCCAAGTAGCTGGGATTACAGGCACCTGCCACCACGCTGGTTAATTTTTGTATTTTTAGCAGATTCGGAGGTTTCACCATGCTGGCCAGACTGGTCTTGAACTCCCAACCTCAGGCGATCCGCCCGTCTTGGCCTCCCAAAGTGCTGGGATTACAGGCGTGAGCCACCGCGCCCAGCTGAACCCTGATTTGTTTTGGGGTTCATTTTTAGGGCCACATCTGGGAAATGGTCAGAGGGGGTCTGGTCATTTTGGAGTCAGAAGAGCTTTTCTACGCAAAGGTGGGTGACTATCAGTCTGTGCCTTTGGGGACATATGTGTGCAGGACCCAGAGTTTGGGTATTTGGGGAGAGGAAGCTGACCCCAGAAGGAATGTGTCTATCATGCCAGGGCAGCAACAGGTTTGGGGTGTGGCTGAAGAGGAAGCTCTGATTGGCCAAGCCTCCCAGCTTCCCAGGCCTTATTGTTGGGCAAAGCTTGGAGGTGGGGCTCTCAGAGCATTTCTGGCTCACCCCTCCATATACAGACAGGGAGCCTGAGGCCCAAAGAGGAGCAGCCATTTGCTCAAACTCGCACAGCTGTGCCAGGCTGGGACACAGGCCTTTCTCCATTTCTCTGGCAGAGCCCTTTTGTCTAGTGTAAAGATCCCTCCCTTGGCCAGGTGCAGTGGCTCATGCCCGTAATCCCAGCCCTTTGGGAGGCCAAGTTGCGCAGATCACCTGAGTCAGGAGTTCAAGACCAGGCTGGTCAACATGGTGAAACCCCGTCTCTACTAAAAATACAAAAAATTAGCCAGATGTGGAGCCTGTAATTCCAGCTACTCAGGAGTCTGAGGCAGGAGAATCGCTTGAGCCTGGGAGGCAGAGGTTGCAGTGAGCCGAGATCGCACCACTGCACTCCAGCCTGGGTGACAGAGCGCAACTCTTTCTCAAAAAAAAAAAAAAAAAAAAAAAATTCCTCCCCAACAGTCTGAAGAGGGTCGTCATGCCAACAGGCCCAGGCACAAAGTGGTGAGGCTGCACCAGGTCAGGCCAAGCTTTATTCTATCCCCACCCTCCTGACAGGTCCCTGGGAAAAGTTCCTACTCAGCAAGCCCCTGCCCCACGCCAAACCTTCCACACCATCACTGTGGCTTCGTCAGATGGATACCATTGCTCTTCCCCATTTTACAAAAGAGGAAGTTGAGGCTCCAAGAGTAGTGGGCCTTCATTCATTCACTGCTGTCCTTGTGGACAGCTTAAATTCTAGCTGGGAGAAATAGTAATACAAAGTTTTTCCAAAAATGTAACATTACACAGTGGTAAGTCCTCAGAGAAAGAGCAGAGGAAGAAGGATAGGGAAGATGTGAGTAATTTTTAAATGAGGGTGCCCAGGAAAAGCCTCCCTGAGAGGTGACATTGGATTGGTCCAAAGTCAGACGGTTGGTAAGGAGTTGAGCTGGGATTTGAACCCACGTCCATTTGACTCCAAATCTCTCTTTCCTGGATGAGGGAGGGTGTTTCAGGAACAACCCAGAAACATCAAGCAAGGAAACTGGGACAAATCCCCAGGCTGGGGGAAGCAGGGGGTCTCCGGGTTAAACCCAGACCTCTGGAGGCACGGCACAGGGCAGGGTCTTGTTGCTGCCCCCACCATCATGCTCCTGAAGAGCCCTCCAAGGTCCAGAGGAGAGAGGCCAAGTGCCCGTCCTATGTTGGGTGAGGCTCAGCCCTTTGCTTCCCCAGCCCAGCTTCCAGCTCCAGGGCCCAAGAAGGGACCTGCTGCCATCCTTGTGTCTGGGAGGGCCTGTGTCAGGTCCCTGTACCGAGGGGCTTCCTCTGTCCCTCTGGGGGTGGCTGTGGGCTGGAGCTGAGGTGTTTCTGGCAGCCTGGATCTGAGGTCTCTGCCTTGGGTCCTGGGCCTACTTTGAGGGGTGTTTGAATCTGTCCCTCAGGTTGGGCCCTGTGTGTATGGTGGGGCTGGCTGGCTTTTCCCTCCTCTCAGAATTCTGCAGATCAGCTTAGCGCTTCTTCCCAGCACCTCCACTCCCTGCTTCCTCCAGGAAGCCTCCCTGCCTGAGCCCTTTTGTGGCTGTGAGAATGTGATCCATACAATCTGACTTTACACCTCCCCTGAGTAAACATGTATAGAGAAGTCTTCCCCAGTCCTCAGAATGGAGACGGGGCTGCATGTCCTTCTCCAGTTGAGGGTCCCCGAGAGAAGGGATATCTGTCTCCTCAAACCGAAGGCTCCTGAAGGCAGATCTTTCTCTCTCCTCAGAACTAGGGGCTCCTGAATACAAAGTCATGTCTCCCCCGTCAGGCTGGGAACTTCTGAGAGCTGGGCTGTCTCCCCCCTCAGGCTGGGGGCCTCTTGAGAACAGGGTCATGTCTTTTGCCTCAGATTGAGGACCCCTGAGGGTAGGACTTTGTCTTACCCACTCAGACTGAGGCCTCCTGTGTCTCCTTCAAGTCTCAGAGTCCTCTGGTGCTCAGCCTGGAGCTGCTTAGCACCCCATGCTTGTGCGTGTGTGTGTATGTGTGAGTGCGCGCGTGCGCGCGTTTGCTTGCGTGCCTCTCTGCCTCTGCCAGCTTTCCAACCCCCGTGCCTGATCCCACCCAGCTACAGGGGTCCAGGAAGGTCAGCTGGGGTGTGACATGGCCCCCTGAATTGGGGTAGGCAAGGCTAGGGCCAAGAGCTCCACCTTCCTGCTGGGGTACGCCCTGGGATGGGGCTGGAGCCCATCTCTCCTCCCCGCCTCCCTTGGTCCTGTGTGGGTGTGTGGGGGCAGCCCTGAGTGCTGAGCCCCCGCAGGGGCCATGTCCGCCTCTCCTTGCAATAAGTGAGGAGACAGCAGCTATTAATATAAGATGAGTTCACAGGCTCACAGCTTCCGCAGGCTGGAAAACAGGCTCCTGGGGCTGGGGGCTGCGGCAAGGCTCGGCTGTCAGATTCCCTCCGGGAGCCTGGAGACCGCCGGTCCCGCATCCCCCAGCTCCTTCCATGCTGAGACCTGAGGGCACAGACACACACTCATGTCACATGCAGGCACACATGTCTAGGCCCCTGGCTGTTCTGAGCACACACATGCAGACACATACGTAGGTACACCCATACCTACACCAGCACACTAGCACACACACACTTGTTCAGATACATCATTGTACATGTGTACACTGACCATGTCAACTTTCTGTGCATGTTTAGTGCTGAAGCACACATATGCCCTTGCACACCCTTGTGTACAAGTATGTGTACACAGACACAACAAACATGTATGCATACCTAAACCCATTAGCACATTCACATATACACACAACTGCACGTGTATATAATGTCCATAGTCATGTATACACATTTGCAAGCAGCACCAGATTCAAGGACTTGAATGCATGTGCACGCCCTTTCACACAGCGTACACACACTCGCACATGCTCCCTGCTGCTGGCAGTGCTCAGCAATCCTGAATTTACAGGCTGACCCTCGGTTTCCAGAACCAACCGGCTGGCTCAACTTCCGTTCCTTGTCTCCCCTCTCCCCTTGCCTCACGACAGGCAGCTCATGCTCCTGCCAACCCCAATGCCTGCCTTCAGCTTCCCGCCCCCCGGGGAGCCCCCGATCCATGATTAACCCCCTCGTTAATTGGCCACCAGCCCCTTGACTTTGCTGCAGGCCTTCTCAGGAGCTGGGAGCAAGAGGCTGCAAATTGGCCAAGCAGGATGGGTCTAGGGAATACTGTGCATATAGAGGATGAGGGTGGGGGCACTGCAAGCCCAGTGCCTGGGTGGAGCCAGGCAGTGCACCCCCTATTCCAGGGCTGGACAGAACAGTGGCTTCCTATTCTCTTGGGAGGGTACTCCTATGATTCATTATCTACATAGTCACCTGAAGCCAGCCCTGCATGCACATTTACACACACTCACCAGCCATGTGTGCAGACATATTCCACCCCGCTTGGCACACTAACAGGTGAACATCTGCACATACCCAAGTACACTCAAAAATGTACCAAGTATGCATGCAAGCAAAATTTTACATGTTCATAGTCACCTGCCAGATATGCAGACATCATTTATATATTTACATCCAAACACACATGCAGTTGCATGTATATGGGCTCACAAACACATACACATGCCCATGAAGGTCCTAAGTGTACTTGCAGGCATGCACCAACATCCAACTACTATCCACATTGTGATATATACATGTGGAGTCCAGATATGCATGCACATACATCCATGCACACAGCTCACATGTGTGTATACACCCTGATGAACAAGCTACCAAGTGGCCACATGCTAGGAAGAACGCTCTTTAGCTAGCCTCTGGCTTTACATAAAAGCTTGAGGTTTGCTCAGTCTACTAGTGGGGAGAGGGAGTGATGGAACCTACTCAAGTTCCAACCTGTCTCTTCCCAGCCTCCATGCTAAATACCTAAGCCTGGGACCTCCTCTGGGTTCCCCCTAAGCCTTCAGGCAGCCACAGGGACCCTGTCATGGTTCCAAGACAAAAGGCCAGAACTTCTGGCTTCCCTTGCAGTTTCAGTCTCCTTGGCTGTGGCTCAAGCCCACAAGGTGTTACTGCTCTCGTAGGCAGTCTAGGGCATTGGAAAAAGGAAGGTTTCTATTTCAAATGTCTGCTGCTAGCTTGCTGTGTGACTTCAGGCAAGTTGCTGTGGCTCTCTGTACCTTGTTTCCTCATCTATACAATAGAAACAAAAGGCGTTGTATTTGTAATATTTCCAAGACTCACACTCTGGGAGTGGCATCAGTTCCCAAGATGGTGCAAAGCCAGAGTGGAGGGGCTGCATACATCACCACAGTCAACTCTTTGTTGAATAGGTGAGGAAGCTGAGGCCCAAGGTGGGAGCTAGATCTGACCTCTGACTTCTTAGCCAGGAAGTCTGCTCCTTTTTAATGATGTGTGCAGTGTGAGCTCCTGTGTGCATACTGTGGACATGCATGGACAGCTTCTTCGGTAAAGGCAGGGAAGGCATCTAGGCAGGACCCCTTGCCCCCAAGTATTAACTGCTCTCCTTGTCATCAAGGGACTGGCAATTCTCCCATAAAAGATTCCTTTGGAAGTGAAAGGCTTTTATTTAACTTATTTTTTTGAGATGAAGTCTCACTCTGTTGCCTAGGCTGGAGCGTAGTGGCACAATCTCAGCTCACTGCAGCCTGCGCCTCCTGGGTTCAAGCGATTATTGTACCCCGGCCTCCCGAGTAGCTGAGACTACAGGTGCATGCAACCACATCTGGCTCGTTTTTGTATTTTTAGTAGTGATGGAGTTTCACCATGTTGGCCAGGATAGTCTTGAACTCCTGACTTCAAGTGATCTGCCCGCCTTGGCCTCCCAAAGTGCTAGGATTACAGGTGTAGGCCACTGTGCCTGGTCCACAAAAGGCTTTTTGTCCTTAAGCTTCAAGAGCACCCTCTAACCACCCACACCTCCTGGGGCTGAGGAGCAGTTCAGGGGGAGCACCTGAAACTGCTCCCAGCCCCATGACCTAGGAGGGAACTAGTTAACTAGCCCAGAGCAGAACTTCCAGGAAACAGTGCCAGGTTGCCCTGGCCACTGGGCAGCCAGGAGGGGGCAGTCAGGAACTGGTGGAGGCAGCAAGTAGGGAGGACAGCTCCTGAGCAATGTGTGAGGGCTGCCTGCGATTATGGGTTCCTGTAATCATGTGCTGGTTTGTGTCCTTGTGTAAACGACAGGGATCTGCGCACAATATGTGCACTGGTCCTCATGTGTGCCCACTCGTGTGTCTCCATGAAGCCCCAGCCCATACCCAGGGAATCCACTTTGTTCTTAGGCAGCCAAGGGTGCAGACACTTCTGCTCTAACAGTCTGGGATAGGCAGGCCCTCAGCCAAGCTCACTGTATTTCAAAGCAAGAGCAAAAGTGACCATCACCATTTACTGCCCTTATAAAAGTGGGCACCAGGGAGTGGGGCAGGTAAGAATGGAAACCTTTAACAGGCTCCCTACAACGTTAAAGCCCTCAATGATTTTGGATGGAGACTCTTAAGCTGTTTCAGTTGCATGGTAAACACAGCATTGGGCTCTGGCTAGAGAGGGGCCTGTGTTTGAACCACGTTCTGTTCCTGGCCAACCGTGATCTCAGGCAACTGTGAACCTGTTTCTCTCCTGTGTAAAATGGGGGACCCTTGCCTCTTAAGAATGAAATAAAAGATATGCCGTCTTTGGCAGGTAGTGGGCGCTCAATAAATGCTTATTCTTCTTAGATCAGCCCAAGGAGGTGAAGAGACTTGCACAGGGTCACAGCTCCCGAGTGGCAGGGCCAGAATTCAAGCTCAGGCCTCTTTCTTCCCAGAGCCACATTCCTTCCCTCCAATTCCCTAGCAAGGGCGGCTCCCGAACCACCATTTTGTCTTCTGCCAGGGCGGGCGTCTGGCTGCCTGTCAGTCACCGGCCTTGGGAAGCCAAGTGCTGACTAAACACAGGCCTGAGCAGACGGGTGGAGGGAAGGGGCTTTGCAGGGGTGAACTGGCTCCGCGGCCCCCTTCTCTGCACCACCACCTCCAGCGATGAGCTCAGAGCGGCTGGCGCAGCAGTTGCTGACAATTCAAAACTTCTGCCCCCTCTCCTGGGACGCCAGTGGGTGACTCTCCGAACAGCAGGCGTGACCCGCAGAGTCACCAACTCTGCTCCCGCCCCTCTCCCGGGGGCCACTACACTGTGTCTGCTGGGTCCGGAACTGGGTGTCTGCTCATAAATTACCCCCAGGGACAGTTACCCGCAGCAGCTGTGCTTGGAACAACCGTTGCTTCCTGGGTAGGTCATTTTTTGGGTCAGAATACAAACCCAGCCCCCTCGCCTTCCTCAGGCAGAAGGGGCATGCAGCAGCCTAAACCTTTTATCGGATTCCATTGTAAATCGTTCTATTTAAGGTAAGTTGCTTGGGTCTGAAAGGCAGACAAGATGCCGGCCAGATGTTGGGCGCAGCATCAGCATTCAGCCTGTACTCCTCTCCTGCTTGATGCAAACAGTTGCCAGCAGATTGTCTCCTGCGGCCCCAACACACCCCCTTTCTCATGGTGAGAAGGGGACTGGGTATCTGGGCCTGCAGGCCCTCCAACCTGGGTCTCCTCCTAAATTGAAATGGTTTCCACCCTTCTGCACATGGTGCACTTTCTGCACCCAAAAGCCTCCTGCCCTTCAGGCCCACCCACACTGGAGCCCCCTCCTGAGCTCTGGCCACCACCTGTGACTATTAGTATCACTTCCTTCTAATCTCTTGTCCCATTAAAACAATACCACAAACACCAGAGGTGGCTGAGTGGCTACAAAGACTTTATCAAATTATTTAAAATGTTGGCATTTAAGTATTCATGTGTATCCAGTTACATGGAACCTTCAGGTCAAAGGGGCGCAAAGGTGGTATACACACGATGAGCCTGGCAGGGAAGCAAGTAAGACCAGGCTTGGAGCTACAGGGCTTTAAAAAAATTGGATGTCTTTCTGAGGGTCTGAGAAGAACAGGGCAGAATAGGAAAGGGTCACTTTAGGGGTCTGGCTTAACCCACTGCCCAGATCTCCAACTGAAGAACTCCTTTCCCATCCTCAAGGGAAGAGGGCCTGTTTTCAAACAGCGTCCCTACTACACATACACGCATTCCCTAAAATCTTGATGTGGCAAACACACCCAAGAACCCACTGGAATACGTCCTTATAAATATGTTTGTATCAGAGAAAACAAGGCACTTCGGGAGCATTATGGCTTACTCTACTACATGTACATCATTCTAGACAGAAAGTAAAACTTGGTTAGTTCCTCAAGTGAATTAACTGAATAAACTTAATACAGTAACAAAATTGTTCCCTAACCCACACTGAGGCACGGTTAAAGTGAACCCACACTGAGGCACGGTTAAAGTGAACACGGCAGGAGGCACACAATGAGGCACATCTCTGTGCGACACCTGGTCCCAGGTCAGCTGGACCCCAGCAGGACTCAAAGCCTGATGCCTCCAGGAAGCCTGACATCTCTCATGAGCAAAGCCCCCTGGCCCTGGAGCACTGGCTCCCTCCCTCCCCATGCCCTGAGGTCAGGTGAGGGGCCACAGTGGGAGGTAGTCCTAGAGCAGAGCTGGGACACGGTGGGAATGCTTAAGCAGGGTCACCAAAACCACAGAGACCTCAATCTGTCCAAGTTGGCGCTGCAGAGTCGGAGGATCGGCGCCACGGGGAGAGATTTCACATTAGCCCTGACAACACCGCCTCGGCTATGCAGTGACATTGGCCAGGGTCGTTTCTGAGGGCGCTCGAGCTTCCACTAGATGCGAGCTGGAGCCTGGGCCAGCTGCTCTGAGCCTCCAAGGGCTGGCTGAGCCCGCCTCCTCCCCCGAGCTGCTCCTTTGGAATGTACCCATCTCACAACCAAGGCAAAGCCACAAGTCGCTTCTGACACTATTGGAAGCTGGGCCCCAGGGCCACAGGAATGGGGGCAGGTCCCCTGGGCGGGGTGAACCAGAAAGGGAGGAAACTCCTTGGCTTCAGCGCTTAGGAGTCCTTATGGTCCATTGTTCCATACTCTCACTAGCTTAGGCCCAGATTAAATAATCACTAAACTTTGCATTCTGTGTTACATGAGTCCAAAAACAGGATTACCTGCATTGGGTCCTTTATCATCTTAAAGGGCTCTGGGTCTAAAGAAGCCATTTTTTTTTTTTTTTTTTTTTGGTGCATATGCATAAGTGGAGCCCAGAGGGCCTCTCAGCTCACTGGGTCCCCGGCCCCCCGAGTTGAGGAGGCTTCGCAAGGCCGGCTGCTACAAAGTGCCGAGCTTGGCTGCATAGATTTTAATGAGAGCGTCAGGCAGAGCTGTGCTGTTGCTCTCCGGGACTTGCAGATCATTACCAAACCAGCTGTAGGATGAGAACACAGCACATCGAAACCCTAGGAGGTCACTGAGCTAATGATCTAATCCTACCTTCCGCAGGCAGTGCCCCTCCCCACCTCCTCCTGCCCCCGGTCCTTTCCACGATGGACTCAGTCCATTCCAGAAGGCAGGCCAACACCGCCCCCTTCAAGGTCAGAGCAGAATGACAGTGAGTGGCTCTAGCTCTCCCTTTTCCGGAAAGGAGGAGGATGGGGGTAATTCAGTCAAAGCCATTAGGTCCAAACCCTGGCCTGGCCAGGCCCCAGGTCTCCTATTTGGGAGAACCACTGCCCTCTGCCTGCCTCTCTAGCTACTGCTGGGCTGTGGCCCAGCCGCCTTCAACGGCCATTTTAGGGTTCTGATGAAAGCGCCTTCGGCTTCTAAGGTGCAGGCTGGGAAACAAGGTGGGGGTCCACATAGCCTGGTGTCTCAGCATGGAGCTTGGTGCCAAGTCCTGTGCCAGAGACACCTGATCTGGAGAGAGGGAAGAGGGCACACTTGGGAGTGGCCACGGCAGGAGTGCATCCTGGCCCCTACAGGCTCAGTCCCCACACCCTGAGCTCCAGGAAAGAAAGCAGAGGGGAAGCGGCCAGCAAGGGCACAGAAGCAGAACCCATGACTACACTCTCCCCTCAAGCCGGAGGGCTTTACGAGGGCTTTGGCAATTACTACGACTATTTGCTGTGCTGGGTAGGGACAGATCCTGTTTCTCTTTGTTTCAGGGCTCTGAAAGCCGGAGAAGCCAGCAGAAGCCGATTTCAGCATACGAGGCTACACAATAGTTAGGGCAGAAGAGAAGAAGCCTCACTGTTGGCTAGAGCTGACCAGTTTTTTTCTGAATAATAGCACCTGTGTATTAGCTCTGGGAAAAGCAGGGAGGGAGGGAGGGAGGGAGCTTCACCATGTGCAGTGAGGGGAGCTGGAAACAGGACCTGGAGCCCCTCTGCCTTTCAGCCTACTTCACGGCTGCCAGGCCCCCCAAGGCAGGTACCGGCACGGCTGGCAGCCTGAGGAACTGAAGTTTCCACAGTTGGCAGAATCTTTGTTTAAATTGGGGAAATAAAAGGGGGAGGAGTTGCAGAGGAATTGAAAACAGCACCTGTCACAGCTGCCTATCCCCCTCCTTCTCTCACTAATTCTGGTCCCCCAAAAGGGCTGGTCCCAAGGCTATGTGGTTGGTTGGTGACAGAAAAGGGGCAACAAAGAATGACAAGAGAGGCTATGAAGGTTTGAGTAGCACTGACAGGGCTGGCACAGACCCTGAGCCCTCCTACTGGGACCCCAACCTATGGTGAGGTCTGGAGTAGCAATACAGCCGAGAAAGCTCTGCCCAGACTCCAGTAGGTGCCCATTCTTTGGTCCCAGAAAGCACAGGTGACTTGGAATCAGGAACTCTGGGCTCTAGCTATGTCACTATCCAATTGTGTGACCTTGAGCAAGTCACTTCCCATCTCTAGGCCTCAGCACCCTTAAAGGGTGGGACCCATGGGGCTCCACTGTTCTTCCAGTCCTGCAGCTCCAAGTCTTCAGGCTTTGCTCCTGACAGCCAGAAGAGGCCCCTGTTCTCATGTGTCAGGGACAGTTTGGTCATGGATACTAGAGGTTAAAACTGGGCTGTGTTGCCTGAAGGCATCTAGAGGTGGTGGTGGTGCATCCTGAACACCATACTCACCAAAGGGATCCTGGGAGGGAGGCAACAACTCCAGCCTACAGAAAGGCATCATTTTTGGGCAGAGGAGGTGAGACATTCTTTAGAGGCTTGATGTCTTCTGGAATAAAGGGCATCCCAGGCATAAGAGATCATTTAGCACAAGGCAGGCCCACCCTGCTGATTAGGGCAAAGGGTGAGGCAGTCTGGCCGTTGGAGCCTTCGGCCTGCTCTGCCCTTTCAGGGCACAGGAAAGGGGCCAGCTGTGTCCATTCAGGCCACTCTCCTTGCTTTAGAACCAGAGAGTGGCTGGCATTATTTGAAGTGGCTGAGGGCACGGGTTTTAGAAGACTGTAGTTGAATATGGCTCCTAAGGGAAGGCCCCATCTCCAACGGAAACCCGATCAAAGGAATCTGCTTTGGGATTTCTCCTTCCCTTCAATATGCAACAGGCACTTGAAGGAAAGAGGGAACATCCCAGCTACTGAACTTCAGGAGCCCCACAGGGCCTGACAATGGGGAGAGGAAATACATGTTGATTTGGAGGAAGCACTTGGATATATCTTTGGTTGCTTCAGGGAAAGCTTTGGCCCCTTAAAATTACTTTTTTCCTCCCCTTTCTCCCCTACGGATCTGTTGGGGTTGGCATCAAAGAAGGCAGGTAGGAAGGAAAGAAAAAGAAGGTGGACAGCAGGCAGAAAGCGTTAATCCGACCAGTCGTCTTCATCAAATTCAGAGGAATCATCTTCTGAGTCACTGTACTCAACAGCAATGCGACGAGACAAGATGGTGGCCACGTCATTGCCCACGACATCCCGCTTCTCTTGTTCCCGCTGCTCCTCAACCCTGCGCAGCTGAAAACCTGGTGGCAAAGAGACAGAGGGGTGAGGAAGGCGTGTCCTCAGCCTTGGAATCCATCTGGAACTGGGTAAGGGGGAGTGGCCACCAGTGGGTAAAGGGGTATTGCAAAGGACAGAGAAAAAGAAGGTTGTTATGGAAAAGCAGATGAGTGTATGAAACTGGTGAGGTGTGTCTGAAAGGCAGCCTGCTGTCCTTTCTGGTTTACACACTTTCAGGCTGGTAAGGACTTCTCACGAGGCTTTGAAGTGGGGAGCAGGCACCACATTCCATCCAGCAGATCCTCAGCCTGCCCAATTCCATCAATTATAATGGGGCTCAGCTGCCATAGACTGTCCTCTCTAGACTAGAAGTTTTTTGAGGATCACAAACAGAACAAACCACGATAACCCCTTGGGACCACACCTGGCCCCTTGATAGAACAAATGCTCCAATGTTCCAGGAGGGTGAAATGATGAAGCGGGAGGGGAGGGGAGGGAAGAGGAGAAAAGAGGAGATAAAAGAAAATGGGAGAAAAAAGGGGTGAGAAAGAGGGCAGGGGGCAAGGAAGGAAGACACGAAGGGCAGAGCAGTGAAGAAGGCTGGGGGTTGCTGAGTCCAGTTGAACAAAGGCCCACTAGGACAGTGATTCTTGTTTTTTCCGAAGGCACAAAACCCTTCAGAGAAACTGATGAAAAATGGGGATCCTTTCCTAAGAAAAAAAATGCATGCAAACACGCATAAGCATACATTCCCAAGGACTTCAAAGATCCCAGCTTAAGAATCCTTTACTGCCGGGCGCGGTGGCTCACGCCTGTAATCCCAGCACTTTGGGAGGCCGAGGCAGGCGGATCATGAAGTCAGGAGATCGAGACCATCCTGGCTAACACGGTGAAACCCCGTCTCTACTAAAAATACAAAAAATTAGCCGGGCGTGGTGGTGTGCGCCTGTAGTCCCAGCTACTTGGAGGCTGAGGCAGGAGAATGGCGTGAACCTAGGAGGCGGAGCTTGCAGTGCGCCAAGATCGCACCACTGACTGCACTCCGAGTGAGACTCCATCTCAAACAAAAAAAAAAAAGAAAAGAAAAGAATCCTTTACTTTTAAACCAAGGTGGAAAGAAATCTAAATCTCCGTATTTTCAGGGTGAAGCCTTTTCTCAGGCTGCTCCCAGACCTAATGTCCCAATCTCTCCCCACCCAATGAAAGCTGTTTCCTGGGAAGGGCAAAGGGACCCCTTCACCCATCCCCCAATCAATCATCCCAGCTTCAGAAAGACAAGGTTCCACAGTCCCAGACCCACCACTGAAATTTACCTTGACGGATGGCTGAAAGCAGGTCGCTACGGGCATCACTCACAGCAGGCAAGGAGGACTTGGGCTTGGTGGTATCAGAAAGCGGTGGTGGTACAGCAGGCTGGCCATCTGCACCAGTGAAAGGGGGAGGAGGGGGCCCCGGAGGAGGAGGAGGAGGGGGAGGAGGAGGTGCTCCTCCTGTTGGCTGAGACAAGGGAGGTGGTGGCAGAGTTGGGTAGTCAGTTGCCGGTGGTGGAGGAGGAGGTGGAGGGGCAGCAAAATCAGGGTGAGGTGGGAAAGATGGGGGTGAGGGTGGTGGAGGCGTCCCTGAAGACCCAAATCCTACAGGTGGTGGTGGAGATGGGATGCCTATCATTGGAGGCGGAGGTGGCGGAGGGGCAGGTGGTGGAGCAAACCCAGGTTTAGGACCTGCTGGAGAGCCTAGAGGAGGAGCTGGTGGTGGATGGCTTGGGCTGACCACACTGGATCTTTTGGGTCCAGCCAAACCAGATCCTCTTTGGTTGTCCACTGGGTAACTAAAAGGCCAAAGAAAAAAGACTCACCATCACCCTTAGAATGCAAACACCTACCTACAGTTAGCCTTGTCTATAAGCCGAGGTTTATCTTGGTTGACTATACCATTTCACTTTGGCTTAAACAGAAAGAAAAACCTACAGATGGTCAGAACAGACAAATAATGAAATAAGCAGCCTTGTAAGGTAATGAGCTTCCCACCAGTAGAGGAGGATAGCCAGACTGAGTAAAACTACCCGAAAGAAGTGGACTTGAGATTCCTCTATCAGGTAAGGGCTAGCTGAGACATCTCTCAGACCCCTCTGCCTTTCCAGCTCTAAGGGGAAGGCACCCTCCCTCCCTTTCTCTAAGAAGGATGGTCCATGGCAGTTGCTAATTTAATCCTGGAGCCAGGTTAAGGGTGCATGCAAGAAAGAACTGGAATAAAAATTCAAACACCACCCACACACTAGGCTCTGTTTCTCAGGCTATTAACATTCACCAGCATTGGAGAGGGCAGGAAACCCAAGCCAGGCTGACCACACCTGAGTGGGATATAGATTTAGGTGAATGCATCTTCAGTGCTCATGTGGGAAAATCTTGAGAGAGAATGAATCTCAATCTGAGAATCCGCAGAGATGGGAAATGAATGTGCCACCAGACTCCTGACCCAGGCCTGAAAGAGGATTACGGCTACACCTCTCCTGGGATCAGATTTGCTTGGCTGCAGCTGCAAGGTCTCAGGCCATGTGTGAAGCAGAAGGTTTTCTTTTTCCACCTTTGTATCTGCCCTGCACTAACAGCTACGCCTTAGAAAAGCAGCCATTTTGGAATTTTCCACAGACCTTCCAGTCTTAGCTGCATCTGACAGGGCCACCAGCAGGAAGTGATTTGGGAAGCAGAAGGAGATTTGGGATTAATGGTTTCTAGGGCCAAGAAGAACGAGGGGAGAGGAGGAGGGCAGCACTGCTTTAGGTCTCCATCTGAGGGGTCCTCAACATATTCAATCTCTAATTAAGCAGTATCCAAGGAGAAAAGTGCATCTTTCAAAGCTCTCATTTATCAGGCATTAGAAGGGACAAAAGTAATGGAGAAAACAGTGCAATCTGAACAATTCTCACATCTCTTTTCAGTCATTACTGCCTAACACTTCCACTATACACCTCTGCCAGGGACACTGACAAATATAAAAATGGACGAATTTGGAGTTTCATCCCCCTTTTCCCTTTGTTTCATTGTTTCTGGAGATTCAACATAGCAGTGAAACTAACCAGCACTAAGAGAGGAAGTGACTCTTATGCTAGGTTCCTAGACAACTGGGCAAGGTATCTGTTAACTATTTCCTGAAGAGCGGATTGTACCACTTCATTTCATGATGAGTTAAAGTTAAGGAAAAGGCCTGTGCGGCACAGTGGCTCATGCCTGTAATCCCAGTCCTCTGGGAGGCCGAGACGGGCAGATCATGAGGTCAGGAAATCGAGACCATCCTGGCTAACACAGTGAAACCCCATCTCTACTAAAAATACAAACAATTAGCTGGGCGTGGTGGCGGGCGCCTGTAGTCTCAGCTACTCGCGAGGCTGAGGCAGGAGAATGGCATGAATTCGGGAGGCGCAGCTTACAGTGAGCCAAGATCACGCCACTGTACTCTAGCCTAGGTGACAGAGACTCTGTCTCAAATAAATAAATAGGGAGGCCGAGACGGGTGGATCACGAGGTCAGGAGATCGAGACCATCCTGGCTAACCCAGTGAAACCCCGTCTCTACTAAAAAAAAAAAAAAAAAAAAAAAAAAAAACTAGCCTGGCAAGGTGGTGGGCGTTTGTAGTCCCAGCTACTCGGGAGGCTGAGGCAGGAGAATGGCGTAAACCCGGGAGGCGGAGCTTGCAGTGAGCTGAGATCTGGTCACTGCACTCCAGCCTGGGTGACAGAGCAAGACTCTGTCTCAAAAAAATAAAAAAATAAATAAATAAATAAATAAATAAAGTTAAGGAAAAAACAAGAAAGAAGGTGGTAACTTCTATTTGTTTGGGTCTAGGCTAAACAGGAGTAGTTAAGAATATAGGTTCTGGAGTCCAACTGACCAATCATGGCTCTGCCCTTACTGGCTGTGACCTTTGGGTCATTTCATTGACTCCCCCTGTGCCTCAGTTTACTCATTATAACATGAGAATAACAGTACCTATCTCAAAAGAGGACTCCAATGGGAATGAAGCAACATATATATAGAGTGTTAATTATTTCTATGATCTAGACAGTCTTGTTTGAAGTTATTTTAGTCATCCTGACCTAGGGTTTTAACTCTTTTTTTTTTTTTTTTGGTCTTGCTCTGTCACTCAGGCTGGAGTGCAGTAGCATGATCATGGCTCACTGCAGCCTTAACCTCCCAGGCTCAAGCGATCCTCCTACCTCAGTCTCCTGAGTAGATGGGACCACAGGCGTGTGCCACCAAGCCTGGCTAATTTTTTTAGTGTTTAGTAGGGATGAGGTCTTGCTATGTTACCCAGGCTGGTCTTGAACTTTTGGCCTTAAGAGATCCTCCCACCTTGGCCTCCCAAAATGCTGGGATTACAGGCGTGAGCCACTGCTCTTGGTCCATCCTTTTGTTCTTGAGTGTATAACCACCGATAGTGGATGGAGTAGGTACCACCATTTACCTGAATTCTGCTGGTGGAGGAGGCAAGTTGTCCTCGGAGAAGGAAGGAGAAGGTGAAGAAGCAGAGTCTGACTGTGGTGGTGGCGGATAGCTACTTGCATCCACGTTTTCAACACAGCCAATGCTGCCATTCTGGTACACCAAGGTGGGTGGATACCTGTCAATGAACCGAATGCCAAAAACTGTCATTTAAAGAGCCTGAGTGGGTTTTTTCTTCTTAAAAGGTACTACAAAAATGCATTTGATACAAAAGCTATTAGGGAGAAATAAAATAGGTATATTTCCCACATATTTTCTGTTACACTGAAATTTTATTTTAACACTAAATATTCTATTGTCAAATATATCCCAGATATTTCTGCTGAATTGTTTGTAGTAACAGGATTCAACCCAGATTATCAAAACTGCTCCTTGCCCAGTCTTGGCCTTGTCAAACCCAGCAGTTCTTTTAAATTATCTCCCCAGTGTCAGGTGCAGATATACCTGAATCCCAAAGTCCTGTGGCAAAGGGTGAAGCCAAATCCCAGAGGCTAGTGAGCTGCAAACACGTGACTGGCACACAGCCTGATTTTGAGGTCAGCAAGCCTCTGGAAAGCTGGAAGGCCAAGGAGGCACTGGATTGCAAAATCAAGCTCAGGATGAATGCAGGGTGCTATGTGGTAGTAAATGTGGTCTTTCTGCCAGGTCTCTTATCAAACAAAATGAGCTGACGATTAAAGTAGGGTGCTAGGGCTTGCCTCATGAAAACCTGTCCCTCAGTGCACTGGGCCTTGGGTGAATTTGTTCTGGGTGAACAACAACAAAACTTCAAACAAGCACAAATACACCAAGCATCAGCTAACAAAATCTGGCCTGCTCTGCTCCACTTCCCCCTCTTTCCACTATTGTTGGGGTCTAAAGAACTCATCTAAAACAGACCCCAGGGAGAACAGAGTTGGAGGAAACTAACTGAATCAAAAGATGCTCTGATGTGGAAAATCCCCAAGGCCTGGAGCCCTGGAGCCTTGGCACGTCTCTTTATAGGTTCACCAACAGGCATGTCCAGATAGACTAACCATGAAGCCCCAACTCCAAACCGCCTGGACAACAGGAAAATGGGAGACAAATCCTCATCTTCCTACTCCACAAATAAAAGACACACATGGGTAGCTGGCATTCTGAACACACAAGCTTCTGGCCTTAGAGTCACTGAACCTATGACAAGTGCCTGTCTGAACAGTGCTACTGACCCTAGCCCCACCCAATCAGTAGTGAAAAGGGGTCCATGGAACAAAATGGCCCCCTTTACTGGGAGGTGAAGGTAATGAAGGTACCCTCAGGGCTGATTTCCCAGTAGAGAAAAAGGTTCATTTTTTCTTTCACCATCTTCATCACTCTTTAAAATAGATCTCTTAATCCACGAAGAACAAGTGTCAGAAGTGTCAAGATTTTTAAAAGTTGAGATTTTCATGGTAGAGTTATTTCTAAAAGCAAGAACAACTCAACTCTTTTCTTTTATCATTCCTAGACACCCAGCATAGGCTGGCATGGTTCTCTGACAGTCATGATGCAATGTATTTAGAGAAAAAACCAGGGCGACATTCATGCCAAGCAGTCATGGTGACTTGGCTTTGAATGTCAACCAGGTCAGACACCAGGATAAGCATCAAACCAACCTTTAAAACCATCTTTTCCCCCCTTTAAACCTCCAGTGTGATTTGGTATTGGGAAATGGGGTCAGACTGACACCTCTTATTTCTCCACAGAGATATATAGCTTCAATACTGGCCGAGCAACCTTTCCCACACTGTCTATGAGGTCTGCATTCAGTCCCTTGGCCAGCCTCTCTCCCAAGACTGACAAAGGCTGACTGAAAAGTTGCTTTGGTGATGTGAACAGCTTTCTTGCCTGGCCCTCCCCAGCCCTGAGAGTGAAATGCCCAGTTCTTAGGCATGACCTTCAAATCAATGCTCTGGAGGCAAAGGATTCCCAAGACCACTTTTCTTCCCTTTCCAGTCTTTCCTCTGGGGCCCTTAGATGTGTGTCTCGCAGAGTAAGGGCACTAGGAGTCATGGGCTTTCTTTTCCAGACCCCTCCAGTCACCTCATTTAAATTGCTGAGTCTCTTGATTTATTTAGCAAATTTTAATCACCAGATGGATGCACTTTAAAGTAGCTGATTAACAGTGGTATTGATCTAAGCCACAGAGACAGACTTCAGGGGGTGTGAAAGGTGTCACACCAGAGCTGTCAGACTGTTGTCCCCACTCCCTTCAAAGAATGCTACCAACAGTACAAAAGCATTACCTACCCAGAAGGCCCCAGCTTTTCTTTGGACTCCACAAATTCTTGTCCCATCTTCATTTTCTCCCACTCTTCCTTACGTGTCTTGATTTTACGTGGGTTTACATTCCCTCGATTTGGATTATCTTTCTTTTCTTTCTATAATGAAAAGGAACAGGAAGGTCTTTGTAGAACATTTTCCAAAGTTCTTCATTAAAATTCTACCCATCTTCATTGATGCATATCTAAGAGATGATTTGCCTAGACAACACATAATAACTACAGAACTTACAGAATTACTGGGTTTGAAGTGACCTAGAGGCCATCTAATCCAAACCATCCCTGGGTGAAACATTTGCTCAATCCCACACTCAAATGCCTCCAGCAACGGGAACCCCACTTCCTCTTTGGATAACTCATTCATATTTTTGAAAAGCTCTAATTGCTAGAAGTTAGTGAACAGCTATTTATTATTTGCTTGGCCCCAAAGGTCAGTCAAGAGAGATGAGATGTAATGAGACCTGCAGTTATCTGGGGCATATATAAGGAAATAGTTTAAATAAAACAAAACAAAACAAAACCCAATGAAGAATTTTTCAGCCTGTGCAGCTGCTCTTGCCCCTGGCACTCTCCTGGGCCTCCTGGCAGCCATGCTAATGGGATTGAGGTTGCAACTGGTAGGTCACATACATACCAGGGAGAGTCTATGGGGAGGGAGAATCTCCGAAACCTACATATATATCCCCCCACCTTAGCCCCACCCAGTCAGTAGTGAAGGCATTAAACTGCTCCTTTTGCAAATCAAACACTGCAGAACCTTGTGCTGATCTCTGAGAAATGAGCTGCAAAACTGGCGGAGAAGGGACTAGCCTAGCTTGAGTGTCCAGCAGAGTCAGGTGCAAATTGCAAGAGAAATAAATGGTGAATAGAAAAGTCAATTTCTAAAACTCAGCCTGAATATACTCAATTGTTAATAGCACTGGGGGGAACAAACACATTTTTGGTGTGATTTATACTTTCATCTTGGTTGTGCTTGGTGTGGACACATTTTTTTAAGAGTTTCACCTGGCATCCAAGCAAGCAGCCACTCAAAATGATTACTTCACATAAGACTGGCTTCCTTTTTATCCCCCTCCACAATCGTGCCTACTGATGTGGAGAACAGAGGCCCCTTTCCCCTCACCCTATGCTTTCTCTTCTCTTTCATGATATCCTTGGTGTCCTGCAGCATCTTCTCCTTCCAAAGATCAAAGAAGTATGAAGGGTCTGTGTAGAATTTGAGTGCCTCTTTTCCATCGTCCCTGGGATAGAAATGAAGACAAGTAGCTGTCAGTAGACAGATGAGCTCCCAACCAAATCCAATATTCCAAACACCTACCAGTTAGCAGTTTTTACACCAAGGAATCAAGAAGTCATTTGAATCGATTGCATACCTCCTCTCCCATACCAGCATTTCAATGCCCCCGAATGGCACCTCTCTACTTACCAGACTTTTAAAGAACCTTAGCCTTACTTTCAATTCCTGGTAGATGAATTTGCATTGTCAGGGCAAGAACAGGTGATAGCAGCAGGGATCCTGATTACTTCTAATGATCTGCATGGCCACAGAGAGCTCCCTGAGGATATTCGGATATCCTGGTACATGAGAGGGGATTTCTACCACTGGTTCCTCTTTTCCCACCAGTTCCGCAGGACTCTTTAGGAAGCATCAGTAGCTTCCTACCCACCCGAAACCTGTGTACACATATGGGGGTTCATGTGTATGCATATGTACACATATATACAGGAAAAGTGTGTGTGTACGGCTGTTATTTCTCTGCACACACAGAAAACCAGCCACAGCACTCCACCTTCTTGCTCCCTTCTAGAATAGCTCAGCATCCACACACACCCCAACCACAAGGGGGCTCCAGTGAGAAAAGAGGGCCAGCTGTTTTAAGACCACAAGGTTTAATCACCAGTTCCTAATTAGTGGCTGTGCCAGTGGGACACAGTAAACTATTGAGTGTCCATATAAGGGCTATCTGCCAGACTCAACGGTCCTGGTTGGAATCTTGCACTTTGGCATGGATAAGGTCCTCTCGCTATCCAGAAAGTATATGCTTAGGAGTGAACATTTATCTTAACATTATTCTGAACTAAAAAGAAATGGAAAGGCAATTCTATTCCCTGCCCTCCAATCCTATCACAACACAGAAAGTGCTTCCAAATAAAACATTAATAATTTCTATATTAAATCTTCTCCTGAGTTAGATACACCACTACTCATTTCTGTTGGGCCAAGTTCAGATAACTGAGAGGCCATGCTAATTCTGGCACTATATGCTAAAAAGAAAAATACCATTAACTGAAGAAAAAAATTCTCCTAATATCATTTGTTTATCTAATCCCACTACACAAACCCTATGTCATACTCCCTACAATATTATCAGTTGTATGACCGCTTTCTGCCCAATAACTCCTCTGCCCAAACCCAACTAGACTCAATAATGGAGGCTACAGAGTCAAACCTCTGTCCTGCTGTGCTGGTCCCTTTGAAAGCCAAGGGGCAAACATAATTTTACACAGTAAAATGAAGGACAGATGCCATGTACTTTGTATCTGTGTGAGAAGGCTCCCTGAATTGGACTGGTGTCCTTGAATTTCACATGGGTACACACACACACACACACTCTACCTTGCAGTGTACACGTCTGATAGAAGACATCTGCCTCCAGCTATCTGTAATTACCTTTTACCTGCTCCAAAGATATGTACGGATGTAAGCAAGATAAATATTTACCTTCTGTCCCTCTTCAGTGGTTTTTTGCAGGATGACAATACTACCAAAAACCACTAGAGGAGAGGGGCTTTAAGTTGTCTATAAGGCTACGTTCTTTTTCAAGTCCAGGGACAGCAGAGTAGGTCCTTTCAGAAGGAAATGTCCAAAGGATGTTCAAAACAAAGTGAACGATGCTCATTTGGAAGAATGCCAATTACTCCTTAAGCTTTGGAAAGAACCCTCTGGGCCCAGAGCAGCCAGTCCAAGAGGCTGGCCCCACTAACACACCCAAACATCTGGTAATCTAGTGGTTTCCAAGTAAGTGGGAGCCTTGCTAGAATGTTGCCCCTGGGATCCATGCTGTAGGACCGCCTTGTAACAAAGTCCTTTTGGTTCTATAATAACTAAATTCCTTGGATGGAATCCAAGATGGACCTGGTTTATATGAAATTAAACTCTGTAGCATGCTATGGTTACAGTAAACTTTCAATATGCATTACATTCACTGTGAATTTCAGAAACCAAACAATAATAAGTGACAAGTGTTTATGGGGTAAATTTTAGTTTCTGCTGCCACAGACAACTCTGGGGTAGGCAGTAAGCTTTTAGATACAATCCTCTCATGTAAACAACTGCTTCAGATAAAAAGACAATTTAGTGTTATTAAACCACAGGTTGAAAAAGGGAGGAGCTAGCCAGCCATTACCTGTAAGGGGTAAGATTGTTGAGAGGGGGAGGAGTATCACAGGTATTGTATGTTTCTAAGACAGGCACCGGGAGAGAGTTTCTGTCAAAAAGCTTCTGGTCTTGAATGGTGGAGCTTCTGAAGGCTTTTCGGGTGTTGATTCCTTGTAGTGACACTGAGAGAAGATGGAAGGCGTTAGAAAATGGACGACAGGCTATTTGAGCAAACACTGAGTCACACCAGTCAGAGAGGCCTCAGCTGCTGCATTTCTTGGCTGCGGCTGTCTGCAGTCAGGCTTTTTTTCCCTCCCCCTCTGGGGAAGCCCCACAAGGCTGTCAGCAGCCCAGTCATTTCACGACTGAACAAAATGAGGCAACACAAAGGTTTACTATGTGGCCAGATCTAGCAGGCCTCTCCTTAGGAGGAATGAATCTTCCAAGTACTTTTATGGTAGCAAAATACGATTGAGGGAGGGGAAATTTGAGAAAGAAGGAATTGGGGGAATGGGAGAAAGGAGTGCATGAGGGTGTGGTGGAGCTAAAAAGGTTCTTTCCAGCACTCAGGCTTGTGTCACTTCAAAGCAGAACTCTATAGGTCTCTGTGATTTCTCCCCTCACTTTTTTCTCCTAATATCATTTGTTTATCTAATCCCACTACACAAACCCTATGTCATACTCCCTACAATATTATCAGTTGTATGACCGCTTTCTGCCCAATAACTCCTCTGCCCAAACCCAACTAGACTCAATAATGGAGGCTACAGAGTCAAACCTCTGTCCTGCTGTGCTGGTCCCTTTGAAAGCCAAGGGGCAAACATAATTTTACACAGTAAAATGAAGGACAGATGCCATGTACTTTGTATGATCAAAGAAGTATGAAGGGTCTGTGTAGAATTTGAGTGCCTCTTTTCCATCGTCCCTGGGATAGAAATGAAGACAAGTAGCTGTCAGTAGACAGATGAGCTCCCAACCAAATCCAATATTCCAAACACCTACCAGTTAGCAGTTTTTACACCAAGGAATCAAGAAGTCATTTGAATCGATTGCATACCTCCTCTCCCATACCAGCATTTCAATGCCCCCGAATGGCACCTCTCTACTTACCAGACTTTTAAAGAACCTTAGCCTTACTTTCAATTCCTGGTAGATGAATTTGCATTGTCAGGGCAAGAACAGGTGATAGCAGCAGGGATCCTGATTACTTCTAATGATCTGCATGGCCACAGAGAGCTCCCTGAGGATATTCGGATATCCTGGTACATGAGAGGGGATTTCTACCACTGGTTCCTCTTTTCCCACCAGTTCCGCAGGACTCTTTAGGAAGCATCAGTAGCTTCCTACCCACCCGAAACCTGTGTACACATATGGGGGTTCATGTGTATGCATATGTACACATATATACAGGAAAAGTGTGTGTGTACGGCTGTTATTTCTCTGCACACACAGAAAACCAGCCACAGCACTCCACCTTCTTGCTCCCTTCTAGAATAGCTCAGCATCCACACACACCCCAACCACAAGGGGGCTCCAGTGAGAAAAGAGGGCCAGCTGTTTTAAGACCACAAGGTTTAATCACCAGTTCCTAATTAGTGGCTGTGCCAGTGGGACACAGTAAACTATTGAGTGTCCATATAAGGGCTATCTGCCAGACTCAACGGTCCTGGTTGGAATCTTGCACTTTGGCATGGATAAGGTCCTCTCGCTATCCAGAAAGTATATGCTTAGGAGTGAACATTTATCTTAACATTATTCTGAACTAAAAAGAAATGGAAAGGCAATTCTATTCCCTGCCCTCCAATCCTATCACAACACAGAAAGTGCTTCCAAATAAAACATTAATAATTTCTATATTAAATCTTCTCCTGAGTTAGATACACCACTACTCATTTCTGTTGGGCCAAGTTCAGATAACTGAGAGGCCATGCTAATTCTGGCACTATATGCTAAAAAGAAAAATACCATTAACTGAAGAAAAAAATTCTCCTAATATCATTTGTTTATCTAATCCCACTACACAAACCCTATGTCATACTCCCTACAATATTATCAGTTGTATGACCGCTTTCTGCCCAATAACTCCTCTGCCCAAACCCAACTAGACTCAATAATGGAGGCTACAGAGTCAAACCTCTGTCCTGCTGTGCTGGTCCCTTTGAAAGCCAAGGGGCAAACATAATTTTACACAGTAAAATGAAGGACAGATGCCATGTACTTTGTATCTGTGTGAGAAGGCTCCCTGAATTGGACTGGTGTCCTTGAATTTCACATGGGTACACACACACACACACACTCTACCTTGCAGTGTACACGTCTGATAGAAGACATCTGCCTCCAGCTATCTGTAATTACCTTTTACCTGCTCCAAAGATATGTACGGATGTAAGCAAGATAAATATTTACCTTCTGTCCCTCTTCAGTGGTTTTTTGCAGGATGACAATACTACCAAAAACCACTAGAGGAGAGGGGCTTTAAGTTGTCTATAAGGCTACGTTCTTTTTCAAGTCCAGGGACAGCAGAGTAGGTCCTTTCAGAAGGAAATGTCCAAAGGATGTTCAAAACAAAGTGAACGATGCTCATTTGGAAGAATGCCAATTACTCCTTAAGCTTTGGAAAGAACCCTCTGGGCCCAGAGCAGCCAGTCCAAGAGGCTGGCCCCACTAACACACCCAAACATCTGGTAATCTAGTGGTTTCCAAGTAAGTGGGAGCCTTGCTAGAATGTTGCCCCTGGGATCCATGCTGTAGGACCGCCTTGTAACAAAGTCCTTTTGGTTCTATAATAACTAAATTCCTTGGATGGAATCCAAGATGGACCTGGTTTATATGAAATTAAACTCTGTAGCATGCTATGGTTACAGTAAACTTTCAATATGCATTACATTCACTGTGAATTTCAGAAACCAAACAATAATAAGTGACAAGTGTTTATGGGGTAAATTTTAGTTTCTGCTGCCACAGACAACTCTGGGGTAGGCAGTAAGCTTTTAGATACAATCCTCTCATGTAAACAACTGCTTCAGATAAAAAGACAATTTAGTGTTATTAAACCACAGGTTGAAAAAGGGAGGAGCTAGCCAGCCATTACCTGTAAGGGGTAAGATTGTTGAGAGGGGGAGGAGTATCACAGGTATTGTATGTTTCTAAGACAGGCACCGGGAGAGAGTTTCTGTCAAAAAGCTTCTGGTCTTGAATGGTGGAGCTTCTGAAGGCTTTTCGGGTGTTGATTCCTTGTAGTGACACTGAGAGAAGATGGAAGGCGTTAGAAAATGGACGACAGGCTATTTGAGCAAACACTGAGTCACACCAGTCAGAGAGGCCTCAGCTGCTGCATTTCTTGGCTGCGGCTGTCTGCAGTCAGGCTTTTTTTCCCTCCCCCTCTGGGGAAGCCCCACAAGGCTGTCAGCAGCCCAGTCATTTCACGACTGAACAAAATGAGGCAACACAAAGGTTTACTATGTGGCCAGATCTAGCAGGCCTCTCCTTAGGAGGAATGAATCTTCCAAGTACTTTTATGGTAGCAAAATACGATTGAGGGAGGGGAAATTTGAGAAAGAAGGAATTGGGGGAATGGGAGAAAGGAGTGCATGAGGGTGTGGTGGAGCTAAAAAGGTTCTTTCCAGCACTCAGGCTTGTGTCACTTCAAAGCAGAACTCTATAGGTCTCTGTGATTTCTCCCCTCACTTTTTTTTAATAAATCAGGGGAAAAAAATTCTACAAAACTGCTCAGCAAAGCCTGCAAATGCTGAGCTCAGCTTTCTTACCTTCTTCTTCCTTGGGATCCAGCTGAGTGACTTTAACTTGTAGTCGGTCGACCCTCTCAGCAAGGGAGCTTACCCGAGAGGCAAAGGTATTTGCCTGAGTAAAGAGCTCTCCAAAAATGTCCTCTGCATATTTACCTGGAAAGAGCAAAGAAACCAAGTCACTAGTGCATAGAAGTAATGTAAATGGTCAGAATAACCACCAAACACATACTACACACACACACATACCCTAAGACGGTTTGGGCTATATGCAGATGACTGCTCTTAGAGAAATACTCTTCATAGTTTAGGAAGTCTGCATATGTTCTATAACTAATAGAGTCTTCTTGACAGATGTGAACAGTCATGAGACTCAAAACAGGCTGAATAAAACTGAAAGGTGTAATGCAAAAAATTAAGCCTGGAAGAACAGATAATATTTCTACACATTTCCAGCCTGGGCAACACGGTGAAACCCCGTCTCTACTAAAAATACAAAAATTAGGCAGGTGTGCTGGCAGGCACCTATAATCCCAGCTACTGGGGAGGCTAAGGCAGGGGAATCACTTGAACTTGGGAGGCGGAGGTTGCAGTGAGCTGAGACCGAGCCACTGCACCCAGGCCTGGGTGACGGAGTGAGACTAAAACTAAACTAATAAAATAACACTACACATTTGCCCATAGCCTTAGCCTCTTATTGTTCTGTAAAAGTACCTTATAAAATGGTTCTGAAAAACAGATTGGGAGTTTAGAGGACATTCTAGGTATCTAAAATTAACATGAAAAGTAAGAAATTAGTTCCTCAATGGAGCCTTGAAAGTACAGTGAACAACTATGATTAGTGTGTTAAATGTGAGGGGCCCTGAGCTTATCAACAACCCATAGCAGAGATGTACAACTTCTTTTAAGAGGTAGAAAGGTTACTTTATGTTTTATAACTTATAATTTTTTTTTCTTTTTTTGGAGACAGAGTCTCCCTCTGTCACCCAGGCAGCAGTACAGTGGCATGATCTTGGCTCACTGCAACCTTCATCTCCTGGGCTCAAGCAATTCTCATGTATTAGCCTCCCGAGTAGCTGAGATTAAAGATGTGCACCACCATGCCAGGCTAATTTTTGTATTTTCGGTAGAGACGGGGATTTGCCAGGTTGCCCAGGCTGGTCTCAAACTCCTGGCCTCAAGTGATCTGCCCACCTTGGCCTCCCAAAGTGCTGGGATTACAGGTGTTGAGCCACCATGCCCAGCTTGTCACCTACAACTTTCAAAGTCTTTGCTCTAGGTTACAATCCTTCAAATCTACATCTCAGGAACCAAGTGAAAAGCTGAAACTTTCAAGCCCTCTGAAAAGCAGCATACCAGTGGTCTCTTTCCACAATGTCTTGTTTTTTAGAAAAAGAAAAGTTCCGTACTTTCAACCCTGGAATGCAAGGAGAATCTGCAGCCAAAGAAACATAACAGCAATTTGACACTACCTCTATATTGTCATTCCAAGCCACAGGCACATTCTTACTAGGAATGAAAAGTAGTGCATATGAATAAATATACCATCTGAGCTTTTTTTTTTTCCCCCCCAGACAGAGTCTTGCCCTATCCCCCAGGCTGGAGTGCAGTGGTGCAAAATCTCGGCTCACTGCAGCCTCTGCCTCCTGGGTTCAAGCGATTCTCCTGCCTCAGCCTCCCGAGTAGCTGAGATTATAAGTGCCTCCCACAACACCCGGCTTGTTTTTTGTTTTTAGTGGAGAGAGGGTTTCATCATGTTGGCCAGGCTGGTCTTAAACTCCTGACCTCAGATGATCTGCCCACCTCAGCCTCCCAAAGTACTGGGATTACTAGCACGAGCCACTGCGCACAGACCTACCATCTGAGCTTCTTGCAAGGTGAAGGCAATCATAAGAGACTGTGCCCAATCAAATGATAATTTTTTTTGAGAACTATTTAAAGTAGGCTTTAATTTCTAGCTTCGAAACTACATTTATGCTTAGTCCATATTTGAGGGGGAAAAAATAGCCTGAAAGGCCAAAACCACACCTTCAGGGTGAACTGCAGCTCACCTTCCCAGTACAACCTGAAGAGTGGGGATAAGACCAATCAACTGCATATTTTGAATTGCTTATTAAGTCAATAAGGACTTCTAATCAAGGAAGAAGCAAGTCCTTGCATACTGATCATTTGTGACCTAAACAATTATGGGAAGCTCCTGGGCTCAAATAACTCAAATCAGCTGATAAGCATTTCTACTCTGCAGGTTGAGGATTTTATCTGATCCCTATTCATAATATGGCTAAGTTCCTACAAAAGCCATACTGTATCATGCTTGTCTAGGTAATGGAAAATTGTGTTTGGAAGGCTAAAACAGAGAAATATGCAACATTATGTGTGGAAAATAAACCAAGCTAAAAAATATCTGTTAAAAATAAAAGGCCAGTCGTGGTGGCTCATGCCTGTAATCCCATCACTTTGGGAGGCCAAGGTGGGCAGATCACTTGAGGCCAAGAGTTCGAGACCAGCCTGGGGAACATGACAAAACCTTGCCTCCACTAAAATTACAAAAAAATTAGGCCAGGCATGGTGGCTCATGCCTGTAATCCCAGCACTTTGGGAGGCCAAGGTAGGCGGATCACCTAAGGTCAGGATTTTGAGACCAGCCTGGCCAACATGGTGAAATCCCATCTCTACTAATAATACAAAAATGAGCTGGGCATGGTGGCGGGCACCTGTAATCCCAGCTACTCAGGAGGCTGAGGCAAAAGAATCGCTTGAACCTGGAAGGCAGAGGTTGCAGTGAACCAAGATCGCACCACGGCACTCTAGCCTAGGTGACAGAGCGAGACTCCATCTCAAAAAAAAAAAAAAAAAAAGCTGTGCGTGGTGGCGCACACCTGTAATCCCAGCTACTCAGGAGGTTGAGGCATGAGAATCACTTGAACTTGGGAGGCAGA
>NW_012102365.1:1998607-2003040 GCF_000951045.1 Mandrillus leucophaeus
TGAGGCAGGAGAATGGCATAAACCCGGGAGGCGGAGCTTGCAGTGAGCTGAGATCCGGCCACTGCACTCCAGCCTGGGCGACAGAGGGAGACTCCGCCTCAAAAAAAAAAAAAGAAAAAAAGAAAAATATCAATTAATCTTCTTCCAGCTATTCTGGAGGGGGAAAAAAAAATACCAATCAACTTACACCAAAAGAGTCACCAAGAGTACCTAGGATTTCCTGGTCCTTAAGTGAAGAGGGTAGTGATAGTAGAAGTAGAGGCTCTGTGTGGCACAGTGGTTTTCAAGATAAAATCTTACAAAGAACCTCAACATATAAAACTAGTAACTATAAGATCTCTATTTTAAGAGGAAGTGAAGTGGTGTGAGGGCTTCCCCACTGTCTCATCACCTCAGGCCTGAGGCAGACTTAGAACTATACTATGAGACATGGAAGGAGCAGTTGACTTCAAATCAGAAAATCTGAATCAAAGTCTCAGCTCTTTCTATTTATACTTGTGTACTCGTCAGCAAGTCACAATCTCCCAGCCTTAGTTTCCTCATCTGTAAAGTAGGGATAATACTACCCCATCAAGTTACCATAAGGATTAAGTGAGCTAAAAATGTGAGTTGTTACAATGATATTCTTCCTTATACTCCTCAACCACATTACATGACTTAATGGTATAAATACCTAAGGCCAGGCACGGTGGCTCATGCCTATAATTCCAACGCTTTGGGAGGCCAAGGCAGGTGGATCACTGAAGGCCAGGAGTTTGAGACCAGCCTGGCCAACATGGTGAAACCCTGTCTCTACTAAAAATATAAAACTTAGCCAGGCATGGTGGCATACCATCTTGTAATCCTAGCTACTCAGGAGGCTGATACATGAGAACTGCTTGAGCCCAAGAGACATAGGTTGCAGTGAGCCGAGATCACACCACTTCACTTCAGCCTGGGTGACAGAGTAAGACTCCATCTCAAAAAACAAACAAACAAACAAACAACAACCAAACCAAACAAAACAAAACAGCGTAAATTCTAAATACCTTAAGTTTTTGTTTTTAAAAATTTTTTTTATTTTTTAGATAGATACTTGCTCTGTTGCCCAGGCTGGAGTACAATGGCACAATCTCAGCTCACTGCAACCTCTGCCTCTCTGCCTCCTGGATTCAAGAGATTCTCCTGCCTCAGACTCCTGAGTAGCTGGAAGTACAGGCACATGCCCAGCTAATTTTTGTATTTTTAACAAAGAAGGGGTTTCACCATGTTGGCCAGGCTGGTCTCGAACTCCCAACCTCAAGTGATCTGCCTTGGCCTCCTCAAGTGTTGGGATTACAGGCGTGAGCCACTGTGCCCAGCCTAAATATCCTAAGTTTTAAGTTTAGAGGAAAATTTTAAATATAATTCCAATTAGTAATTTGATAGTCTCTATTCTTCAAGTGCTAAAATTTACTCCAACTTTTGAAAACAGAAATGTGATATTGAACTACGGAAAACCAAAGTGTCTTGTTCAGAGTTAAACTTCACTCATTCAGATTACCAAGAGAGACCCAATATCCATCATTATCCAACATTCATAACAGATACCACATTTTGCAAAAGATTCTAGGAAGCAGTCTTCAATTTTTGTTTTTTCCTTAGCAGAACTCTTCAAATGAAATGTTACGTGGAAGTAGAACAGGTAAAACTGATTTTTAAAAATGTGAAGTTGCTCTTATTGAAGTCTGAGTGGGAGTCTTGGAGCTCCCCAGTGGCATGCCCCACCCCCTCACCCACACTGCAGTCAGTTAGAAACCTAATATCTAGCTTGATTTTCTAATGACCCAAGTGGGGGTTCCATTCTCCTGGGTGGCCACAATACTGATACAAAGTGCTGGCTGGCTGTGCCTGTATTTTCTAAGATACAGCAACCGAATATGCGAAATGCCATCTCACTGTTCTGAGAAAAAAATAAGAATTCTGGATGTGCTGTCACGGAGCAATCTATGGCTGTGGGATTTTTAGTTTTATGCTTTATCCATTCCATAATCAGCCTTTCAGTACTAAATTGGGAAGTTCCACCCAGGTACAATGCACATGAGGCCAAGGTCATGAGCCTGAAGCACATATGAACCCTTCCCTGCACTCCTCTCAGCTAGATGAAATCCCAGTCATCTTTCAAGGTCCCATTCAAATGTAACCTCTTCTATGAAGTCTTCCTTGACCCTGCCTATCCCTACCTGTGCCCCCACTACCCACAGAAAGTATTATTTCCATTCCTACATTCTTTGTGCATCAACAGCATGGAATAGTGGGAGATATATAGGCGTGAGTTATTCGACATTTAATGAGCTTCCACTGGGTGACAGGTACTACACAAGGTAGACATTGGGGTTCAAAGACAAATAACACATGATTACTACCTTCAACAATTTTCTTTTTTGGTTACTCAGGCTGGAGTGCAGCAGCGCCATCTCAGCTCACTGCAGCCTTGACCTTCTGGGCTCAAACGATCCTCCTACCTCAGCCTTCCATCTCAGCCTTCCAAATAGCTGGAAGTACAGGCGCGTGCCACCACACCCAGCTAATTTAGTTTATATTTTGTAGAGAAAGGGTCTCACTATGTTGCCCAAGCTATCTCAAACTCCAGGGCCCAAGCAATCCTCCCATCTCAACCTCCCAGAGTGCTGGGATTATAAGCATGAGCCATTGTGCCCAGTCAAGAATTTTTAATTGAGTATGAGACATAGGTGATTTGTGATATAATGTGATAGGATAATACAGGCATATAATGGGAGCTCAGAGGAGCACTCTTAGCCCAACCTGGAAGAGAAGATTCCTGAGCTGGACCTTGAAGGATTAGCTACAGGCAGCCAGGCAGACAAAGATGGCAAGGGCTGTTCAGCCAGGGAGGATAGCAAGAGCACTGTTTGGAAATATGAGAGAGCATGGTCTGTCTCAGGAGAACTACTAGTAGGTGATAATTCATTCTTTTTTCCTTTCCTTTTTCCTTCTATTTAATTAATTTATTTGAGACAAGGTCTCGCCCTGTTGGCCAGTGCTGGAGTGATATGATCATGGCTCACTGCAGCCTTGAACTCCCAGGCTCAAGCGATCCTCCCACCTTAGCCTCCCAACCAGCTGGGACTACAGGTGTGCACCACCACACTTGGGTACTTTTTAAATTTTTGTAGCAATAGGGTCTCAGTATGTTGCCAGGGCTGGTCTCGAACTCCTGAGCATAAGCAATACTTGTGCCTCAGCCTCCTAAAGTACTGGGATTACAGGTGTGAGCCAGTGTGCCAGGCCCCCTTTTTCCATTTTAAAAGACTAAAGTGAAGGCTGGGCATGGTGGATCACGCCTGTAATCCCAACAGTTTGGGAGGCCGAGGCGGGTGGATCACCTGAGGTCAGGAGTTCGAGACCAGCCTGGCCAACATGGTGAACCCCCGTCTCTACTAAAAATGCAAAAAACTGACCAGGCGCAGTGGCTTATGCCTGTAATCCCAGCACTTTGGGAGGCTGAGGTGGGCAGATCATGAGGTCAGGAGATCGAGACCATCCTGGCTAACACGGTGAAACTCTAGCCCTACTAAAAATACAAAAAAATTAGCCAGGTATGGTGGTAGACGCCTGTAGTCCCAGCTACTCAGGAGGCTGAGGCAGGAGAATGGCATGAACCTGGGAGGCGGAGCTTGCAATGAGCCGAGATGGCGCCACTGTACTCTAGCCTAGGTGAGACTCCGTCTCAAAAAAAAAAAAAAAAAAAAAAATTAGCTGGGTGTGGTGGCATGCACCTGTAGCCCCAGCTACTCGGGAGGCTGAGGCAGGAGAATCACTTGAACCCAGAGGCAAAGGCTGCAGGGAGCCGAGATCGCGCCATCACACTCCAGCCTAGGCAACAAGAGCGAAACTCTGTCTCAAAAATAAAAAAAATTTTAAAAATTGTTAACATGGAATTGTAGAAAATGAGGCTAGAAAGGAAGACAGGTCTTGCAGGGTCCTGAATGCTAGGCCAAGGAACTTAAATAACTCCACAGTGAAGAAGAGGGGAGAGAAATAGTTGAGATGTGTACTCTGACTATAAAAACACTTGTTACATTACAAAAGTTAACACAGAATTAACTTTCAAAGCTTCAGAAATTCAGAATAATAAAAGTAAGAAGTAAGATTTGATTTTTAGGCAGATCACTCTTGCAGGGATATAGAAACAGATTTAAGGGGGCTGGATCAGAGAAAGAAGGTAGAGGGAGGCTTGGTGAAAGTCAATGAAGTCTAAAATAGGGCAATACTGGCAGAGACAGAGAGTAAGGGACAGAGTTGAGAAATTTGTAGGAAGTCTGAGTTTAAACAGTGACTTTGCCTCTTACTGGCTGTATCTCTTTAGGCAAGTTACTTTTTTTTTTTTTTTTTTTTTTTGAGACAGAGTCTCGCTCTAAAAATTGCTGCTCGTCTCCTCCTCACCAAGTCTT
>NW_012102365.1:2003090-2024374 GCF_000951045.1 Mandrillus leucophaeus
CAGAGTTGAGAAATTTGTAGGAAGTCTGAGTTTAAACAGTGACTTTGCCTCTTACTGGCTGTATCTCTTTAGGCAAGTTACTTTTTTTTTTTTTTTTTTTTTTTGAGACAGAGTCTCGCTCTATTGCCCAGGCTGGAGTGCAGTGGTACAATCTCAGCTCACTACAACTTCCGCCTCCCGAGTTCAAGCAATTCTCGTGCCTCGGCCTCCCAAGTAGCTGGGATTGCAGGTGTGTGCCACCATGCCTGGCTAATTTTTATATTTTTAGTAGAGACAGGGTTTCACCATGTTGGCCAGGCTGGTCTTCAACTCCTGACCTCAACTGATCTACACCCTCCGGCCTCCCAAAGTGCTGGGATTACAGGCGTGAGCCACTGTGCCTAGACAAGTTACCTTACTTTTCTGAGCCTTATTTTCTTTATCTGAAATATGGGAATACCACCACCTAATCTCATAGGATTACTGAGAAGATTAAATGAGATAATCTATGTCAAGATCTTATCCAAACCTGGCATAAAGTAGGCAATCAACAAATGTGGGTTCCCTTCTCACTCTCTCCCCATTCTCTCCTCTTAGGAATTATTTATTTCTGCCTCCCCTTATAGATTATGAGCTCCTGGAGGGCAGAGACCATTTCTTATTATTGCTGTATCCCCTCAGCATCTGGTACATAAAATATGTTCAACACATGTTTATTGGATGAATAAAGGGTCAGTTAGCCCCCACAATGTAAGAAAATCTTGTTTCCTTGGGCATAAGGTGGCTTTGGCCCTCAGATCAGCTTCCTCAAGATAGGAGTGGTCTGATCACAAGTGGGAGTGTGAGCAACGGCATCCATCAACACCACCCTGGAAATATAGCTGAAAGAGAGCATCACTTCAGTAAGTGGAAGTAAGAAGCATCATTAGCTAGATGTTCTTTGTCCTATGAAGAAGGAACCAGTGTGTGATTGATTGACTTCCACCCATTTGGCCTTCTCAGAGAGAGAGGCAGAAATTATGCCTTTAAAAATCAGTGAGGTCTCTGCAGCCTTGATGTGCTTCCTTGTCAGCTGCACTGCTGTTGCGCTACTGTCAGTGTTCCTTTGTATAAGACATGCACCGGCAGGGTTTCATTTCTTCATGATGCCCCATCTAGGTTTCTCTAAGCCCTGGATCAACTGAGATGGTCCCTGAGGTACGTGAAGGCTTAGGAATCTCAGACTCCATACATCATCTGGTCATAGAGTTCTGTCTCCTCAGGCTCCTATTTTAAAGGCTGGGCCTATTGCTATACAGGGGAATGCAGGCTTTCTTGATATTCCACTGCCTTCACTAAGGGCAGTGATGCGATAGGAGGCGTGAGTATCTGAAATAATTCACACCAAAATGCCTTTGCTAAGGAAGATCACTAAAATGGCATTTTGACGGAGGTTCTTATGGGAGCTGGAGTGGCACTAGACAAATGCAGAGCCAATCCAAGCATCTGCCCTTCCCATATCTCAGCTTCAAGCAAACAAAGTCAACTTGATTCAGAATGAAATCCAAACCACATGCATGTACCCCACCCAAGGCAGTCTCATTCATTCTTGCCAATTAAAAAAATATATATAGTTGAGCTGGCTTTCCTTCAGCTCCAAAACAGTCTGGGCTAACCCCCATCTTCCTCCCAAGGAAGAATGGCTCCAGCTACTATTTGTGTCACTGTATGTTCACACAGCTTGCAAAACTCCCAATACCCCAGAGAATGCAGAAGTAATTTGTACCCTGAACTTGGACCTGGGGGCTTGCAGCACAATTAAATGTGTACCAGGGTGGACAAGACAGTCAGAATCTCTCCAAAGGCATGTTTGCTTTACTCCTCTTTGGAAGAAAAGGGGTGGGGGTGTTGGGTAGATAAAGACTATTGGCACATTTGAGGCTTCAACAAAGTCAAGCTACATCGAACAGCTCGTGTAATTACAGGCACATTCCCCGACCCAAGATACTGCTCTGTGAACCTCCCACTTTACACACACAGAATTCTGCTCTGTCATTCCGTCTGCAGTTTTTGCTGCAGCCCTTCCTGCCACCCTTCCCACAGATTTCTGTTGAAGCAGGTGGAGGGGGAGGGGGGAGGGAATTTAGAGGGTGGTGGTAGATAAAGAAGGTTGAAGAGGAGAAGCTACACCAAAAGGGAGCCTCTCTTTGGGGAGGAGAGGGAGGATACATTTTCGCATTACCTAGGGAAGGCAGATGGGGGAGAAACAGGAACGCGGGAGGAGAAGGAAACTAAATAAAGAGCACCAACGACCCCTGAGGGCAAAGCATAGGCTCTCCGAGGCACTCACTCAGGCTGCCCAGCTGTCGGATGACATTTGCCAGGGTGATGTTGGTCACGCATTCCAGCTCGCTTCTAACGCTAGGCAACGTCTGACGGCACAGGTGCCTTGGCTCGATGTTCCTCGTTACTAACGGCATGGTGGACCTGCTTCAGGCAATGTTCTGAATGATGAAAAACAACCTAAAAAAGAAATAACAGGAAAGTATTACTCAACCACAAATTCCAAATTCCAGGCACACTAGGGCTGTGTGAATCTTTCTTTCTTTTTTTTTTTTGGTCTTACTCTGATCTAAAACAGCTTTTTAAAAAATCTTCACTCCCCCTCTTTTTTTTTTCTTTCACTTTTAAGTCCTCCCTCCCCTGCCCTTTTAAAGGTTTGCTATTAGAAGATCTGCTATGTAAGTTTAGAAATTCTGGACTGGTGACTGCTGCCTGAGGTACATAGGCAGCACAGAAACGTTAAAGTGCCAACTACTGCTCCAACCAACAAGAGTCCCCAGAGGCAAGGAGGCATGGTTAGAAAACAGCCCATTCAGCAGACACTGGACGGTATAGATCCTATCCTTGGGGTGTTCATAACCAGGACAGATCAGATTCTAGGCCACCAATTATAAAAATCAAAAAAGAACACTCTCACCTGATAATCTCCACAATGAAATCAAGCTGCCAATAGTGACTGATATACATTAGGATATAACTTTTCCAGTCCTTCCTTGGTGAATGGCTGTTAATGTACAGGTAACTGCTAGGCTAGGTAAGGTGGCTCACGCCTGTAATCCCAGCACTTTGGAAGGCTGAGGCAGGTGGATCACCTGAGGCCAGGAGTTCGAGAGTAGCCTGGCCAAGATGGTGAAACCCCGTCTTTTTTTTTTTTGAGATGGAGTCTCGCTCTGTCGCCCAGGCTGGAGTGCAGTGGCCGGATCTCAGCTCACTGCAAGCTCCGCCTCTCGGGTTTACGCCATTCCCCTGCCTCCCGAGTAGCTGGGACTACAGGCGCCCGCCACCTTGCCCGGCTAGTTTTTTGTATTTTTTTAGTAGAGACGGGGTTTCACTGTGTTAGCCAGGATGGTCTCGATCTCCTGACCTCGTGATCCGCCCGTCCCAGCCTCCCAAAGTGCTGGGATTACAGGCTTGAGCCACTGCGCCCAGCTGAAACCCGGTCTTTACTAAAAATACAAAAAACTGGCTGGGCATGTCGCAGGTACTTGTAATCCCAGTTACTCAGGAGGCAGGAGAATTGCTTGAACCCGGGAAGCGGAGGTTGCAGTGAGCTGAGATTGCGCCACTGCATTCCATTCCGGGTGACAAGAGCAAGACTCCGTCTCAAAATCTAAAAAAAAAAAAAAAAGTATAGCTAACTAGTAATGCCAGTATCTCTGAAGTTTAGTTTGTAAATTGACAGAATGAGAGAATATAAAGTAAACATTTTACACGTTCAATATGTCAAACATGATGCTGAGTAAACTGTGCTGTAAGATTCCCTGGTGCTTTCTCTTCTACCCAACAGCTCCCTTTCTCGCTCCCATCCGGTTCAACACACCTGGGCCAAAAGGCTCTAGAGACAGCAGGAAATGTCTGGAGCAGATCCGGAAACCTTCCAGTTACTGTTTCTTATCCGGTGGGCTGAGCCCCTTTCCCTAGGAAATCCCCCAGCACTTCAGGTTCATGCTGAGCTATTGTTTTAGATTTAGATCACCAAATTCCCAGTTTTATAAGGATAGGAGAGAGTTTTAATTTCCACAAAATGGATATGACTACAGTCAAGGCATACTGGACTGGTCCTCTTTCCACATCTTATGAAACTAAAAAAATCTAAAACAGCCTAATGGTTTTCATGCTAGGGAAAATGACAAATTCACTTCACGTGAAAAGGTAAAGCATAAAGTTAACATATCTAAGTCCTCAATTTTTTTTCTTATTTTTTATTCTTTTTTTGAGACAGGGTCTCGCTCTGTCACCCAGGCTGGAGTGCAGTGGCACGATCTCAGCTCACTGCAACCTCCAACTACTGGGCTCAAGCGATCCTCCCGCCTCAGCCTCCTGAGTAGCTGGGACTACAGGCATGCACCACCATGCCCAGCTAGTTTTTGTATTTTTTGTAGAGATGAGGTTTTGCCATGTAGCCCAGACTTGTCTCGAACTCCTGAGCTCAGCCTCCCAAAGTGCTGGGACTATAAGCATGAGCCACCGCGCCCAGCCTTTTTGTTGAGACGGGGTCTCGCTCTGTCGTCCAGTACAGAGTGCAATGGTGCAATCACAGCTCACAACATCCTTGACCGCCTTGCTCAAATGATCCTCCCACCTTAGCTTTCTGAGTAGCTGGGCCAAGTCCCCAATATTATAAACTCCTCTTTATATATAAATATATAAAGCAAAACAAGGGTTTACTTACATCAAATCTTAAAACACCAGCTCATCACCAAAAAGTTGATTGTGAATACAAAATGCCTAAACCAAACTAAACATTACAGACATATTGTCTGACCAAAAGAGAAAAAAAAATCTTTCAGGCTCAAAGGGGGAGTAGAACCCTTTGGAACAGACTGCTCCTTGTTATGGACATTCTGATCTGCTACAAGTAAAAATAAAACAGGAAGCCAGCAGCTTGGGGAACAAGATTTCCTGTCACCAACAGCAACAGCCCAAGAACCAAGAGAATCAGCTGTTTGCTTATAACTTTGAACCTCCCTTTAATAGTCACTGTGTGGCAGCTGTGCCTATCTTTGGGGTGCAGAGGTGTTTCCTGAATACTTGTCTACTGTCTAAGGAAATGATTTCCATTCCACTCCTCTGCTGAATTCTCCCTTTGACCCCATGGGTTTTCTAGTCCAAATCCTGGACTTTCCAATTTAACTCTTTCCCTCTTTTATTTAATGTAAAGGGTATCAGGTCCTAAGATGCAATCTTCAGCAACACATGGTAAAAAGAGTTTAGAACCGGAAAAGTGGGAGGAGGTTACACATGAAAGAACCTTGCAGGGCTCTGAACACCATCCTCTAGGTGTCCTTAGATTCCCAAATTTCAAACTTTCAAGATCAACCAGAAATTTGGTGTACAGCCAGGAATGACTGAAAACAGCCACTGTGGCTCTTCCACTGGTAATCATTTGAGTACTCATTCCAGCTTCTCAGAAGAGCTAAAAGAACCAGACCACCTTGAAATGCTGTGCTGAATGTGACCAATGACAGAGCATTCTGGACTTTCCCTCTGGATACCTAATGCAAACTAGATTCCAGATGGCTACATAAATTTCAGATTGAGGGTGGGGGGCAAATTCTAACACCTTGGTACTTTAGCATTTGTGGTTTTCTAAGTGCCTTGGATAAGCAGAACAAAAAATTCTGTTTAGGGTTTACCTGGAACCAAGTTTTCAAAAGCAAATGGCTTCTTGTCAAAAAGGCCAGTTACTACAAACAGCGGGAGGGTACTCAAGAAATAACAATATGTCAATATCTATTAGGGCAAAACAATTAGAAAAGTTTATCTGCTATTGTTTAAAGTGATTTGTTTCAAAGCCACCAAAGAGAGACAAAATTCCTTGTTATGTGAAATTACATGCACCATTGCTCATTTTTCTTTTGGATAATCAAGGACTGGTTTGTACAAGAAGTATGGAGTTATGCATGATCTGAACCACAACAGTAACTTGACCAAGAAGAAAAAATCTTACATTCAGGTGAAGATAAACTTAGAATTGGGCAAAAAGATTTCCAGGCTTTCTCTCTCACACTTCAAGTTATAGAAAATGTATGGGCTTTATGGAGTCAAGACATTCTTAGGTTAGTACCCTGACTAGTACACCTTACTAACTGTGTGATCTTGGGGGCAATTTTCCTAAAGACATTAAATAATATATATAAAATAAAATACCCACTACAGGGCTTTAAAAAAAAAAGGCAGTTATTTGTGGTTCCACAGACCCTAGGCAAATCCTCCTGTAGAATAAATCCTATTCACTGATAAATATTTTATTTTATTATTTAAGAGACAAGGTCTCACTCTGTCACCCAGGCCTCAGTCTGTTGCCCAGGTTGGAGTGCAGTGGCATGATCACAGCTCACTGAAACCTCAAACACCTGAGTTCAAGTGATGCTCCCACCTCAGCCTCCCACGTAGCTAGGACTACAGGTACACACCACCATGCCTGGCTAATTTATTATTTTTTATAGAGATGGCGCCTTGCTATGCTGTCCAGGCTGGTCTCTAACTCTTAGCCTCAAGGAATCTTCCCACCTTGGCCTCCCAAAGTGCTAGGATTATAGGTGTGAGCCACCATACCCGGCCCCTCATTGATAAATATTTAAAAATACTTTTAACCATAGACATGTGGTGGAATGCAATATTTACATAAAAAATTTAAAGACAAAACTGTAGCCTTCAAAGGAATTTGGTGGGTTTTTCCTGGAGGCTGTTTCCAGCTGTGATCCTGGACCTCCTGAAGAACATATACTATCTCTTTCTTCCAGTCTTTCATAACTGGATTCCTCATGTGAACCACAGAAAAAAGATGATTAGAATGACAGTTTTCTCAGTTCCCCTCAAGACTGTACATAACTAGCACCATTCTAGGCGCACTGGAGGAAAGTTAATATATTACATACAATGAATGCCTAATGACATTAAGATTTAATTCTTTCATGGAACTCCAGTTGAGAAAGGTTTCTCTATCATCAGTAGCACTTTACTGGTATAGTGCACTGGGTGTTGGGGAACCACTGAATTAAGGAAGTACAACAGGGCCACATTTGCATTTTAGACAAATCATTCTGCATAAGCACAGAAGTTATATTTGGGCAGGAGAAGGCTGGAAGTAAGAAGACCAATTGGGAAATTCTTCACAGGCTGAGAAGGAGAAAGTAGAAATGTAAAGGCCCACCCCACCATAGCTAGCAAATATGAACTGAGAAACTAGACAGGTGGCAGTTGCAGGGGTGAGTCCAGCCCTTCAGCCCCACCTGCTGCTCTCTTTAGTTTTATACAGTTACACTCACAAATGATAAAATGTACATTTCTTTATTAAAAGCGTCAGAAAAGAGCTGAATGCTAGCCCCAATGAAGGAAAACGAAGAGAAAGTGAAGAAAACCAATGAAGTGGTGGTTCTTGGTCAAAAAAAGAAATTCTGGATACACAAAAGAGTGGAATGCCTTATCTCTATGGAATCTGTGAAGGTCTTTTTCAGACATCTTTTACTTTGATTAGGGAAATTATATACTATAGTGATATCTGCTAATTTGGGGATTTGAGAAGGTCTTACCTTGGGAGATGTTAAATAGGAAAGGAATTAAATTAGAACTGCTGAGAATATAAAAGTTACAGGGAAGTAGATTTCAATTTATCTAGGTCATTTTAATTAGAATTGTCCTATAGTAGAATGGCTTATCTTTAGATAAGGTTATGAGTTCTCCAGCCCCATGCTCTGGATGATCAGCTATCAGGCATGTTGGGGGAGAAATTTCTAGCACTTATGAAGGCATTGGAAGGTCAGACTAGATGACCTCTACAATGCCTTCTAAATCAAAGATGTTATAATGTTTATTCTGGGCGTTAGTGTCCTCATCTACAAAATAAACGGACTAAGCTAAACAATCTTTTAGAAGCTTCTCAGCTCTAAAATTTCTAGATGTGCTTCTACCCAAGCTGCCATAATCTCCTCACTCAGCCAACATCCACTTGCATTCTGAACACACAATCAGAGGCACATTTAGAGACTGTAGAGAAGGGTGGATTATGGCCACGAATCATGCCCCTTCTCCAGGTCTACATTTGTCTAATTACCAGGACCTGTGAGATCTAGAATGGCCCAAAGGAAGTTCCAGACAGAGCCCTGAGGTTATTTATACCCAAGAGGCTCCCGGACTGATGGGGGAGTCAGCTACCCAAAAAAATTCCAAAGGAAAAATTGTATTTTGGACCAGCTCCAAACATCCAGGCCAGATTCAGCAGTAACCCCATCTTCATCTGTAGCAAGTTTCAGTCTAAGGGACTTCAGAATGAGTGTGAAAACAAATAAAAGACTGCCAGGCCTTTCTAGCCATGGCCTGGCAGTATACTGACCAGTCTGGACTGTTAACGCCATGATGGTATTCGTGCTTTGAAATGGAAACTGGATGAGGCCCTTTAAGGTCCCCTCAAACAGTGAGATTCTTCAAGTCTGTGTATTTGAAGTTATCATGGAATTGTTTTTTTTTTTTTTTTTTGAGATGGAGTTTTGCTCTTGTTGTCTAGGCTGGAATACAATGGCGCGATCTCGGCTCACCACAACCTCCGCCTCCCAGGTTCAAGCAATTCTCCTGTCTCAAACTTCCCGAGTATCTGGGATTACAGGCATATATCACCATGCCCGCTAATTTTTGTATTTTTAGTAGAGACAGGGTTTCTCCATGTTGGTCAGGCTGGTCTCGAACTCCTGACCTCAGGTGATCCGCCCACCTCAGCCTCCCCTAGTGTTGGGATTACAGGCGTGAGCCACTGCACCCAGCCCATCATGGAATATTTTTATATATCATATTTGGTCAGTATAAAGTTAAAAACAGACTCTGGGGCCAGGCACAGTGGCTCACACCTGTAATCCCAACACTTTGGGAGCTGAGACCAGAAGATTGCTTGAGCTCAGGAGTTCAAAACCAGCTTGGGCAACAAAGTAAGACCCTGTCTCTGCAAAAAAGTTTAAACATTAGCTGGGTGTGTGGTGCTATATGCCTACAGTCTCAGCTACTCGGGAAGCTGAGGTGGGAGGATCACTTGAACTCAGAAGGTTGAGGCTGCAGTGAGCTGTGATTGTGCCACTGCACTCCAGTCTGGGCAACAGAGACTCTAATATCCACCCTACTTTCTGAACTCTCATGACTCTGCTCCCAACAGCCTGGGGTGGGGTGGGGTGGGGTAGGATGAGGTGAGCTGGGGGTTAGAGGGTAGAAGAAAATACAACGGGAGGCATATCTGTGAGAGAAGGGCGGATACACTCATCTGTGCCCCACACTCTTAATTCCTGTTATTACCAGGACAGAAGACAGATGACTGCTCATTCTGGCTATGTTTATTACTAGCTGTTCATGACAAATAAACAATGCTACATTTTGAGCCAAGGTCACTGATAACACCTGCAGATTTCTATGGTCATATCCAAAAAGCAAGCATATTTGAGCTATAGCAATAACCGTCACAACAGAAATGCTTCTCAAGGCAGTTCCTCTTTGAAACATACCCCCAAAATGCTGATCAGCAGTAGCAGGGGATGGAACATGTGGGGATGTTGCATGTGTGGCAATTAGGACTTCTGCTTTCACTTCAGCGTTTCCCACTGTTCTGTAGTTAACAGCACTTTGGATGGGGACATATGAGAAAAGGTTTACTCTCGAGTTACCTCTTTCAAGAGATACATTTCTTTACGTTAAAGAATATGGCTGGGTGTGGTGGCTCACACCTGTAATCCTAACACTTTAGGAGGCAGAGGCAGGAGGACTGCTTCAGCCCAGGAATTTGAAACCAGCCTGGGCAACAAAGTCAGACCTCATCTCTACTAAAACCAAAAAGATTAGCTGGGTGTGGTGGCACATGGCTGTAGTCCCAGCTACTTAGGGGGCTCAGGCAGGAGGATTGCTTGAGCCTTGGAGGTTGCAGAGAGCTATGATCACACCACTGCACTCCAGCCTGGGTGACAAAGCCAGATCCTGTCTCAAAAAGAAGGCAACAAAAAAGAAAAAGAATATGCATTTCACCAGGTTTAAGAATTTCAGTTGGAAAGTCGAATAGTCATTTGACTTCAAAATGATAGACAATACATGGTCTTACTGTAATTTAAGTCTGTATATTAAAATGTTTAAAGTATGAATTTACTGTTGCATATAGCAGTCCTCATTACGATACAGCAACTACAAGGAAGAACACTTCATTATAGGCTTATGCACCCACCCACTTCCTGTTGAAATACAGGGTGGGGCTGAACTAACAAATATAACCACTCTCTCTCTCCAAGCACAAGGAATGACAAATCCGTTTAGGTCACTAAAACAACGTCCAAAGGAGCTAGTAGGACAGAAATGGAACTCCTGCGGGTAGACACAGAAAGTATTTGACTGGGAAAACTGAGAAAAATAGATTACTTGTGATCTGAAAGAGATATTTCCAATTTAATAAAGGAATGACACACCAATTCTGTGCCTACATCCAATCAATGTAGGGATACTTCTTGTCTTGATAAGGCTTCAAGACAGTAGCTGAGGAAACAGAACTTCTACACTCCAGTATCTTACTCCTTGAGCACAAGGTACATCTATGAAGGACCATTCATTCACACCTGGTAATTCCGTCACTTTTTATTATCTTTTGGGGGCAATAGCACCTTTTGTTCTTACCTTTTTACCCTTCAGGGTCTAATCATAGTTTTGTTCTTAAAACTAAAATTGGGGGAATCTCTTTAACCTTCAAAATTGGTTTCTTCTAGTATCAACTTTTTCATAGAAAACTGTCTTCTAAATGGCCAAAATTAGACTCTCTTTTTAGCAGGATCCATCTGGTTGTCCAAAAGAAAATACATTTAAACTATGAGTTGGAAACCTGGATTCTAGCTCTTAAGTCTAATGATGACAGGCAATCGGGGATAAAATTTCAATTCATCCCTCTAGTCCAGCTGTAAACTACACTAAAAAATGCTTGAAAGATGCTATATGAAACAGAGATTTTATATGCAAAGTATTCAGAGCTCTGAGGAAAAGATTTACCCGCATAAAGTATTTCTTGTATCTCCATCTTGGCCCAATTCCCTGTTATGGAGCCACTTAAATGACACAGGATCTACAACGTGGTCACTGATGATTTTCAGTTACAAAGTTCATTTTACTTTCCCAATCTAATGCCAATTTCTAGTAAAACCCATATCACCAAAATTGTATGGTTTGAAATACTTCAAACTACCCATCTAAATGGGGTTTTACTTTGATTGGATAAATATAGATTACAAATAATTATACTCATAAATGGAGAAATCTTACCCTTTACCCCTAATAAGGTACCAGATTTCTTTCAGCCATTGTCATCAAGTGAACATTAAATTTACACAGGAGTTTAACATGAAAAACAACTAAGCTGTTCTGAAAAAACAACACCCACACACAAAACAAAAAAAGTATCAAACCTCAACAAATCAGTTCACTAGATTACTAGATATATGTCAATAACTCACACAAGCCGCAATAAAATACCCTTCATATTCAAACGCTTCTTTTTAAATTTATAGCCAATGACAGAAGAGAGTGCTCTCCAATTAGTGGTACCCAGAAATTTGAGATAAGAGGACAGACACAAAATGCATTACCTCTCCAAGAACCTGGGAGAAAGCCAAACCTGGGCATGTATTCTCCTAGACAAACAGCCAAAAGTCCAATACACAGCCTGGTTTTATGGAAGGGTCTAACCCCATTTTACTACCCTACTCTGGGATGGAGAAGATGGGGCTAGACTGCAACCTCTCTTTCTTGGCTCTTGCAAGTTGCACTGAGTACTGTACTAGGTTAAACTTCCTTTGGACAAGACATTAGAGTACCCACTGGTGGATTAGCTACAGTGGCAGGTTTGAAAATGGAAGAGGAAGGAGATAATAAGAGCTGAATTGCACATCAGGCACTAAGTCTCAATTCATCTGGCTAGCTGTGTAACCATTTGTTTTAATTGTTATGATGCCTTACTTCTTATTTCAAGCTTCTCTTTGCAGTAACTGCACCCTCTCTGGGATGGAAAGACCAAAAAAGAAACCAACTTTACACAACTGAGAAAGGCCAGGGAAAACAAGGTTGCAGAGCAACAACAAAAAGAAAATTCAGCAAAATGTTCTGTTGACACTTCAGGGCAATACACAAACACGCCGTGTGTTCATGGAGCAGGCAGAAGCAGCAGTCCTGAGATGTGACTATTAATACACCAACTTAAGTGAGGAGAGAGACCTAGCAATCACAACTACATGTGAGACAGGGAGTGGAATTATGGAGCAAACTGCCATGCAATTCCATATGAACTATTCAATAGCCAGCTGTAACAAGAATTCATTCCTGAAAAAGTGTCACACACACATCTGTCACTAATGGCCAAGCCACCAAGTGACTAAGAGTCAGCAGCAAAGGGCAGCTGTACATCTCTCACAATGTTTAGTCAGCACTCAAAGCATGAGATTTACAAGCTAAAGTCCTTGAGCAGAGGGAAAAATAAGTATCTGTTCTTTCATTTCTAACCTCAGTTTACCATGAAGTTGCCAAAGCCCTAAAAATCTAGTAAGCAGTGGGGCAGAGCAAGAGCATGAACATTAAGAGACACAGGTGTGGGTTTCACTCTACCACTGCCACATTTTATAGCTTTGGAACCTTGGCAAGCAGTCTAATCTCTCAGTCTATTTCCTAGCCTGTTAAATAATTCTCATGACCCCTCGTCTGTAAAATTATTGTGAAGAAAAACGAAATAATGCATTTATAAAATGTTTAGCACAGTGCCTGGCACAGAATAATTAAAACAACAGTAGTAGTAATAGTAGTATCATGGTAGTGGTGGTGGTAGTAGTAGTAGCAGTAGAATGATTAACATCTATCTAGCACATGCACTGTTCTAAATGTTTTATATATGGTTCTCTTAACCATTATACAATACTGTCTTAATAAGCTTCAGGTCGTATTAATGATTAACTACTAATTACAGTGTTCTTATCAGTCACTGAATATTTATCAAGAAGACACTAAAAGACACAAAGAAGTATAAAATCTCTTCCTTGACTCCAGGAGCTTATAATTTAGTTGAGGAGAGAGAAAGAAGACCACAGTTAAGTAACAATACAGCAAATAAATAGAAGTTCAATTATGACAATAGAAAGGATGAAAAGATCACTGTGAACTGAAAGGACTGAACAGATTCCTTGGAACCTTAAAGATCTGAACTGGGGCTGGGTGCAGTGGCTCATGCCTGTAATCCCAGCACTTTGGGAGGCCGAGGTGGAGGATCACTTGAGCCCAGGAGGTCGAGATTAGCCTAGGCAACATGGTAAGACCTTGTCTCTACAAAAAAACTTAAAAGTTAGCCAAGTGTGGTGGTACACACCTGTAGTCCCATCTACTTGAGAAGCTAAGACAGGAGAATCACTTTAACGCGGGAGGTTGAAGCTGCAATGAGCCAAGATCTATGCCACTGCCTTCCAGCCTTTGGGACAGAGTAAGACTCTGTCTTAAAAAATCAAAACAAAACAAAACAAAACCCAAAACCCAAGATCTGAACTGGGTAGAATTTGGATGTAAAAAACAGAGGGAAAGGTTCTTCAAGGAGATCTAATATGATAAACAGAAGTCTTGAACTTTACCACTAGCATTAATGGAAAAGTCACAATTCCAACGGGTTTCTACCACATTTCATCAAATTTAGGATGCCACTGATTGAAAGAGGCATTACGATTCAAGAGATGTTAAAATGGGGTGGGTATGGTGGCTCATGCCTGTAATCCCAGTACTTTGGGAGGCCAAGGAGAGTGGACTGCTTGAGCTCAGGCTTTTTAGACCAGTTTGGGCAATGTGGAGAAATACCATCTCTACAAAAAATACAAAAATTAGCTGAATGCAGTGGCGTGCAGCTGTAGTCTCAGCTACTCAGGAGGCTGATATGGGAGGATCACTTTAGCCCAGGAGGTCAAGGCTGCAGTGAGCAGTGATCGCACTCCAGCCTGGTAACAGAGTGAGACCCTGTCTCAAAAAAAAAGCGATGTTAAAATGTGAGGAAAAAATGTATACCTCAAGTCAATGAAATATAAACATATTATTTTAGCGATAAGGTCTCATCATGTTACCTAGGCTGAAATTTAGTGGCTATTCACAGGCACAATCATAGTGCACCGAAGCCATGAACTCCTGAGCTCAAGCAATCCTCCGGCTTCAGAAGGTGGACAAGGTGGTCTTTAAAAAATCTCTCTAACACTAAAATGCATTCTATAACTCAGACTTACAAGAGAATACAGTTATGTACCACATAACAACGTTTCAGTCAATGATGGACCACCTATATGACAGAGGTCCCATAAGATCATAACACTTTTTTTTTTTTTTTGAGATGGGGTTTCACTCGTCACCCAGGCAGGAGTGCAGTGGCACAATCTCAGCTCACTGCAGTCTCCCCTTCCTGGGCTCCAGCTATCCTCCCACCTCAGCCTCCCGAGTAGCTGGGACCACAGGCACGTGCCACCACGCTCGGCTAATTTTTTGTATTTGTGGTAGAAATGGGGTTTCACCATGTTGCCCAGGGTGGTCTCGAATTCCTGAGCTCAAGTGATCTGCTCACCTCAGCCTCTCAAAGTGCTGGGATTACAGGAGTGAGCCACCGCACCCAGCCCCTTTTCTAGGTTTAGGTATGTTTGGATATACAAATACATACTGGCTGGGAGTGGTGGCTCATGACTGTAATCCCAGTACTTTGGGAGGCCAAGGTGGAGGGATCACTTGAGCCCAGGATGTTGAGACCAGCCTGGGCAAAATGACAAGGACCTGTCTCTATAAAAAATGAAAAACACAGCCGGGCACGGTGGCTCACACCTGTAATCCCAGCACTTTGGGAGGCCAAGGCGGGCGGATCACTTGAGGTCAGGAGTTCGAGACCAGCTTGGCCAACAGGGTGAATGAAACTCTGTCTCTACTAAAAATACAAAAATTAGCTGGGCGTGGTAGCACACACCTGTAGTCCCAGCTACTCGGGAGGCTGAGGCATGAGAATCGCTTGAACCCAGGAGGCGAAGGTTGCAGTGAGCCAAGATTGTGCCACTGCACTCTAGCCTGGCAACAGAGCGAGACTCCGTCTCAAAAAAAAAAAGAAAAGAAAAACTCAGCTGAGTGCAGTGGTGTGCACTTGTAGTCCCAGCTACTAAGGAGACTGAGGCAAGAGGATTCCTTAAGCCCAGGAGTTTGAGGCTGTGGTGAGCCATGACTGATTGCTCCACTGCACTCCAGCCTAGGCAAAAAAATGAGACTTCATCTCTAAAAAAAAATAGTAAATAAAATAAATAATCAATATAACCAGCCTGGGCAACATAGAAAGACCTTATCTTTACAAAGAAATTTTAAAATTTGTTGGATCCCATAAACATATACAACTACTATGTACCTACAAAGTTAAAAACTAAAAATAAAGGCCGGCGCAGTGACTCACACCTGTAATCCCAGGATTTTGGGAGGCCGAGGTGGGCGGATCACAAGGTCAGGAGTTCAAGACCAGCCTGGCCAATATGGTGAGACCTCATCTCTACTAAAAATACAAAGCCGGGCGTGGTGGCATGCACCTGTAGTCCCAGCTACTCGGGAGGCTGAGGCAAAAGAATCGCTCGAACCCAGGAGGTGGAGGCTGCAGTGAACCGAGATTGTGCCACTGCACTCCAGCCTGGGAGACAGAGCGAGATTCCATCTCAAAAATAATAATAATAATAATAATAATAATAATAATAATAATAATGAAAATAGGCTGGGCATGGTGGCTCATGCCTGTAATCCCAGCACTCTGGGAGGCTGAGATGGGCAGACTGCTTAAGCCCAGGAGTTTGAGACCAGCCTGGGTAAACCTCATCTCTATGAAAAACATAAAAAATTAGCCAAAGGGCCGGGCCTGGTGGCTCACACCTGTAATCCCAGCACTGTTGGGGGTCGAGGTGGGCAGATCACGAAGTCAGGAGTTCGCGACCAGCCTGACCAACATGATGAAACCCCATCTCTACTAAAACACAAAAACTAGCTGGGTGTGGTGGCAGATGCCTGTAATCCTAGCTACGTGGGAGGCGAGTCAGGAGAATCGCTTGAACCTGGGAGGAGGAGGCTGCAGTGAGCCAAGATCATGCCACTACACTCCAGCCTGGGCAACAAGAGCAAAACTCCACCTCAAAAAAAAAAAAAAAAAAAATTAATATAGCTTGGTAAATCCAGAAGAATGTCCAGACAGAGAGAGCAAGGATTTCTTGAGCCACTAGCTATATAACCTTAGGGTAGTTAATCTCTCGGAGCCTCATCCGTAAAATGGGGAAAATACAAACTACCTTATACTACAGTTTTATTTATTTATTTATTTATTTAGAGACGGAGTTTCACTCTTTCGCCCAGGTTGGAGTACAGTGGGGGCGATCTTGGCTCACTGCAACCTCCACCTTCTGGGTTCAAGCAATTCTCCTGCCTCAGCCTCAAGAGTAGCTGGGATTACAGGCACCCACCACCATGCCTAGCTAATTTTTCTATTTTTAGTAGAGACAGGGTTTCACCATGTTGGCCAGGCTGGTCTCGAACTCCTGACCTTGTGATCTGCCCACCTTGGCCTCCCACAGTGCTGGGATTACAGGAGTGAGCCACCACGCCTGGCCTTAGTTATTTTTACTTTTTTGAGACAGGGTCTGGCTCGGTCACCCATGCTGGAGTGCAGTGGTGTGAATGTGGCTCATGCAGCCTCAGTCTCCTGGGCTCAAGTAATCCTCCCACCTCAGCCTCCAGAGTAGCTGGGGCTAGAAGTGTGCAGCATCATGCCCAGCTAATGTTTTAGTTTTTATAGGAACAGGGTCTTACTATGTTGCCCTGGTTAGTCTCAAACTCCTGAACTCAAGTGATCCTCCCACCTCAGTCTCCCAAACTGCTAGGATTACAGGCATAAACCATCACGGCCAACTTAGGATAGTTCTAAGGATAAGATGGGATAACATATGTAAGCATTCCAGAGGGGTACCCAGCACCCAGTAGGTATTCAGTAACTGATAGCTCTCATTATTACTAACTCGAAGGAATGATGAGTTTATATGGACGTACCTCCTAGTAATGAAATAATCTGAAGAGAACAGGTCAAATTAAACAACAATGAGCATTACACAAAGGTGTTCCTAAATGGTCCTCTTTTATTTGGTTTCAGTGGAGGCCAAGAAGTAGGTGGGCCTCTTACCTTCTGAGACAGGCTCTTCAGGAATATGGAGACAAATACTGAAAAAGATGGATGGCTTCTGCTTACATTATACCTATTTTAAGGATTACAACAAAGGGTATCAGTCTTCCAAATCACAGTCAAGAGTCAATCCAGTATTTTCACTTTATGTACTTTGAAGGCAAAACATTCTTCAAGAGACTATTATCTGGATTGTGGTATTTCTTGATAAAAACACACAAAAAACCTTTCATCTTAAAAGCCTGAGGTGAGTGTCACCACTTCTAAGAAGCCTTCCTTGACTCTTCTAGTCTAAAGTCATTTTCCTCTCTCCAAGTGTCAATGAGGTATGCTGAACCTCTTTTACAGCAGTCACTACAGTCTATTTTATAGCATAGATTTTTGGTGTATACAACTCTTCGAGTACAGGAATTGAAAAACAAAGTATCTTCAAACCTAACATAAAGCAGTAGTAGCAACAGCAACTATCTGGTGACAAAGTAAAATTCTTAAAATTTCTTTTCATCCTATAGTGTCTGCTCAATAAATACCTGTTAAATTCCTAAAATGTACCAGATATTTATTCACATTTTCTTGACTATTTCTAATCCTCCAAACAATTTTCCAAGGTAAGTAGTAGTAGTTTGATTTTACAGATTAGAAAACTAAAACCCAGAGTGATTCATAACTTTACGAAAGTCACACAGACAGCTTTCAAACCCACATCCAACTGTGTCCCAACTTCATGTTCTTTCCAAGACACCACACTGACTCTACACAAAACACCCAAACTAAGAAGTTAGACAAATATGCCTAGACTTCTCATCTTTATACACAAGTGCCATCAAATTCCAGACTACTTTATTTCCCATGGAAAAAAAGACTGCATGATAACACAAGAAACCCTTCCTATTTACCCTAAAACTGAAATGGTTTTAATGAGTAAAACATACTGCTTTCTCCCTCTCTGCACCCAGTTTTAGCCAGATGCTCAGGGGCTTCACATCTTTCCTTTAAACAACATAAACACAGGCTTATTTAAAATCCCAGCCTCAGATAACATGTGCAGATGCTACTGCTTTTCAAACTCCTGTTTTCAAACAGCTAGGCATTAGGGGTTCCAACACTTCTGACAGGTTACTTTTATCTGCGGGGTCTCTGAGAATCACTTTAAGTTTCATTCTCTGTTTAGCTCATCAAATCTTCTCATCCGGGAATTTTTTTTTTTTTTTTAAAGCACCTAATCTTTCATCTTCTTTTACAATGAACTAAAATGCTCCTACAGGTAATTCTTAACCTGTATATGTGTATTTTAATATAATATTCTTCTGACTCTTTTTCTAAAAAGCACAGTTGTTTTTCCTATTTAGCCCAAACTAAGATAATTACATCAGAAGTGAGTTATCTCCCATCTATTTCTGCATATAGGGAATACTGAAAAGATGAGTCTTTTTTTAATTATTAAATGTAAATAGCTCATTAAATATAATCCAATTACTTTAATTGTAAAAAGGAAGTAATTACAATATGTACATGTATTCTTGCCTAGATTTAATATCTTAAATTAATCTTTTCAGCATTAGTATTTTAAATTAACCTTTGACATTAGAAAAATGCAAGAAACTGATATTTCTTTCAAAATATATATAAAGCTGTTCTTTATGGATCTTTGTTGTGATTTTACTTACAAACAATTTTATAGGAACTGCAAAGAGGGTCAATTAAATACCACCTGCCCAAACTGAACTGCTATTTCTTGTCTGCTATAAATCATGTTAAAGGGTCTGTTTTAAATTCTAATGCTTTAGTGGGACAAGAAGCCTAGAGATGAATTCTATCGCATTCCAATAATCACAAAAGCTTCACTTGTAAAGACAACTCCAAGACAAAATTTGTTAGAAGAAACGCCTATAATCCTAACCAGCATTTTGGGAGGCTAAGGCAGGTGGATCACTTGAGCCCAAGAGTTGGAGGCCAGCCTGGGTAACATGGCAAAACCCCATCTCCACAAAAAACACAAAAATTAGCCAGGTGTGGTGGCGCACACCGGTAGTCCCAGCTACTCAAGAGACTGGGGTGGGTGGCTCGCTTGAGCCTGGGAGGTAGAGATTGCAGTGTGCCAAGATTGTGCCACCACACTCCAGCCTGGGTGACAGGGTGACAGCCTGTCTCAAAAAAAAGAAAAAAAGAAGAGGACTGTCTCTGGTACAGTAGCCGAAACTTTCCATTACCTAATTGTTATTCTGCTACTATCAATCATAGCTCCCTGGGACCACCCTTGAGTATTCTTCTTGCTCTCTGGTCTCTAGCCCCTGGAGTATGCTGTTATAACATTTTCCCTCAGCGGACTTCTGGTTCTTCCATTTTTACTTTCTTAGTGACCAATGGTAAATAAATTGCATAGCTAAATCTCTATAAACTGCCTTGAAAATGGGCTTTGACACCGTCTATACACCGAAGAATGTCTTCTAGAATGCAGGGAAGAAGCTTATATAAATGAGAAATTAAGAAGATGGAGCTTTCCTACCAAAATCTACTAAAGAGTATTATTTTAAGATATGAATATGTATTTAGAAAAATAAAATTATATTTACATTAACACAGAACTTTTTCCAAAATTCAGAAAAGGCAAGAGTGGTATGAATAGACAAGCTGTGAAGGTAGCAATGGGCCATGTTTGTACAGCAGTTTCCCTCCAAATTAGAAGAGTTCTATTTAAAGTACTAAGACGTATCATGTGTTTTCAGCAACTCTTAAGGATTTCAATGAAATAGATTTTTCCCATTCAGATCTTATATTAATGAGCCAAAGGTGTATCTCTGCCTCACTGATACCATTTGGCAAAACAAATTAATGAAAGGCATGAGGCTGGCTGTGATTAATTCCTTTGGTTGTTCAGATTATATCTATGTTGCGGCAGCTCCTGACTACGTAAGGCACTGGTTTCTGCAGTCATCCAGCCTAACGACGGAAAGTTATTTTATGATCCAAAAAGACAGTGACATAGGTTACTGCAGGTTCCCTCATCTCAAACACTAATGGATTCCGAACAGTTACCAAAGTTTAGCTGAAGGAATGGAGCCTGATACCTGATGATGATCACAGTGCTCCAGAAGGACAGCAACATTAAAAGAAAATAAGAAGTAATTCCACAGGTAAAAGGTATACCAGCATCTAAAACTAAGTCCCTTGCAAAATTTAAACGATTCAAGTTTGATCTTGGTAACACTGGTATTTTGTACAAAATATATCTTATTAGGCCAGCCCTTGAAATTTAAAAAGGTGTCTTTAAATGCCTGCTGACCTAAAATTGCCATGTTCTATGCTTTAAAGGGATTGCTTTTCTAAAGGACAATATGATGCCAGATTCTGTTCAATGGAGATCAGAATACTATTTGGTGAACCTATTCTGCATCTGTGGAAGTAAAAGAGTAAGACTGGCTCACACACCCTGAGGGAGGATGGTATTTATATGGGCTCTCCCTCTGACCTCTTGGCAGCAAATGTAAGAAAGTCCTTTTCTGAGCCTTAGGGGCGGGCCCAGGACTTTGAACTACCCATTCAAACAGGGTTACAATTCCCCTCCTCCATAATTAAGTTCCTTTCCCATTCTCCATGCATGCATGAATTGCAGTGACATTGACATGGGGGCTTGACATTAGTCTTTGAAGGTCATTTAAATCCTCCTCTTTCCAAACTGCCTTAAAAGCAATGTATCATCCATTCCACAATGCCTGAGTGTAGGGTTTGACTAGATCGTACTCAAAGCAGAATCACCTGAAGAGTAAAAAGAGAGTTCCAAATTTGGGCATCATAAAAATAACAAATCAAAGAAATGAAAAGTGATAAAACTCATTTACTCAAAAGACAATAGTAAGAGAAACACTAACACCGAACATTGGATGAATGGAAACACTTCTACTGACAATCTCGTTTATCTAGGAGAGTAGAAAAGGTCATCCACTGGCCAGGCACAATAGCTCACAGCTGTAATCCCAGCACTTTGGGAGGCCGAGGTGAGTAGATCTCGAAGTCAGGAGTTCAAGACCAGCCTGGCCAACATGGTGAAATGCCATCTTTACTA
>NW_012102365.1:2025164-2025798 GCF_000951045.1 Mandrillus leucophaeus
GTAATCCCAGCACTTTGGGAGGCCGAGGTGAGTAGATCTCGAAGTCAGGAGTTCAAGACCAGCCTGGCCAACATGGTGAAACCCCGTCTCTACTAAAAATACAAAAATTAGCTGGGCATGGTGGCGCGTGCCAGTAGTTCCAACTATTTGGGTGGTTGAAGCAGGAGAATCGCTTGAACCCAGGAGGCAGAGGTTGCAGTGAGCTGAGATCGGGCCACTGCACTCCAGCCTGGGCAACAGAGCGAGACTCCATCTCAAAAAAAAAAAAAAAGTTTATCAAATGAATGAAGCCATAGTTGGTTCTCGTGCTTTGGCTCTCACAAAGATAAGGATAAAGAGGGTGTCTGGACCTCCAGTCTCGTAGCACTGCTTCCTGAGAGAAGATAACCCAAGTTCAACCTTTGTTTTAGAAATAGATTCCTGGTATCCCACCAGGTCGCGAGACAGGATCTCCATTTACCCCTCAAACTCAAGGGTCCAATCTGGGACAGAGCAGAGAAAGAAGTGAAAAACTATTGGCTGGGTATGGTGGCTCACGCCTGTAACCCCAGCACTTTGGGAGGCTGAGGCGGGCAGATCGCCTGAGGTCGGGAGTTCGAGACCAGCCTGGCCAGCATGGTGAAACCCCATCTCT
>NW_012102365.1:2026688-2028828 GCF_000951045.1 Mandrillus leucophaeus
CCCCCCATCCTTTTTTTTGAGACAGAGTTTCACTCTTGTTGCCCAGGCAAAGGCGCGATCTCAGCTCACCACAACCTCCGCCTCCCGGGTTCAAGCGATTCTTCTGCCTCAGCCTCCTGAGTAGCTGAGATTACAGGCATGCGCCACCATGCCCAGCTAATTTTGTATTTTTAGTAGAGATGGGGTTTCTCCATGTTGCCCAGGCTGGTCTCGAACTCCTGACCTCAGGTGATCTGCCCGCCTTGGCCTCCCAAAGTGCTGGTATTATAGGTGTGAGCCATCGCACCCAGCCTCCCCCTCCCTTCTTTTCTGTTCCCTTCCCTTCTCCTCCCTTCCCTTCCTTCTTCATTTCTTTCCTCAATAAATATGAGTAGACCTGATGAAAATCTGGCACACAAATGACAACTATAAAATATATATGGAGCCAAGCATGGTGTCTCACACCTGTAATCTCAACACTTTGGGAGGCCAAGGCAGGAGGATCACTTGAGCTCAGGAATTTGAGGCCAGCCTAAGCAACATAGTGAGATCCCATCTCTTAAAAAGAAAAAAAGAAAAAAAAAGCATGCATATATATTGTCTTTGTATAAAGTAATACACAATTATTTGTTCATTCAATGAAACTTATACACCAGGCACTGTGACATACACTTAGGATATTAATTTAATACTTCCTCTGCTCTCAGAGAGTGTGCAAGCTCCTGGAGATATAAATAAAGGGGACAATAATACTCTGGTAAGTGTGACTACAAATATTAAGTTCAAAGTATAATGGAAATATCCAGCTCAAGTTGGGGCAAAGAGGCGGGGGTCAGTTAAGAAAAGGTAAAGGACAAATAAACCTAGTTAAGAACTTCCAGGTGGAGGGAGTAGCATATGCAGAGGCAAAAACCGTGTTCCAGGAACAGCAAATGGCTTATGTGGCTGAAGTGCAGGAAGTCATGAGTGATGAGGCTAATAAGGCAGACAGAAGCGGAGGCACAGAGAGCCTTGTATGCCGGGTTACAGCACTTATAGAGTGTGCTGAAAGCTATAGGGAGCTATTTAAGATTGAGGCCAGAGAGTGACATGATCAGATTTGCATTTAGAAAGCACTCTCTGGCAGCAGTATGGAAAATGTACTACATGAGGGAGTGAAAGACTGAGGTAGAAGTCCAAGTAGAAGTGAAACCCCGTCTCTACTAAAAATACAAAAAAAAAAATTAGCCGGGCGTGGTGGCGGGTGCCTGTAGTCCCAGCTACTCAGGAGGCTGAGGCAGGAGAATGGCCTGAACCCGGGAGGCAGAGCTTGCAGTGAGCCGAGGTCGAGATCGCGCCACTGCACTCCAGCCTGGGCTATAGAGCAAGACTGTGTCTCAAAAAAAAAAAAAAAAAAAGCAGTCCAAGTAGAAGCACTTCTAATTGGCAGAATCTACAGAACGGGAGAGTTGCAAAACAGGATGATAGAAAGTGTGCTATACTGGGTTTGAAAGACCAAGTACACTTTCTTCCTTGAACAATTAAATTACAGTAGTCACCCCTTATCGCCAGAGCATAGTTTCAATACCCTCAGATGATGCCTAAAACCACAGATAGTACTGAACTCTGTATTTTTTTCCTATACATACATACTTATGATAAAGCTTAATTTATAAATCAGGCACAATAAGAGATTAAGAACAGTAACAGAACAATTATAGTAACATATTGTAGTAAAAGTTAAGTGAATGTGGTCTCTCAAAACATCTTACTGCACTGTATTCACCTGCTTTTGAACCAGAGTGGAACACAGGTAATTTAAACTGGATAAGGGGGGACCACTGTATTTAATCTCTCTGAGCCTCAGTTTTTACTTTCTGAAAAATGTGTTTATTTGCAAAAGAAGAACTAGGGAGAACACTAGGCTAGATCAAGTGTCACCAATCTTTTCTTTTTCTTTTTTTTTGAGACGGAGTCTCGCTCTGTCGCCCAGGCTGGAGCGCGGTGGCGTGATCTCGGCTCACTGCAAGCTCCGCCTCCCGGGTTCACGCCATTCTCCTGCCTCAGCCTCCCAGTAGCTGGGACTACAGACGCCCACCACCACGCCCGGCTAATTTTTTGTATTTTTAGTAGAGACGGGGTTTCACCATGTTAGCCAGGATGGTCTCGATCTCCTGACCTC
>NW_012102365.1:2030338-2039993 GCF_000951045.1 Mandrillus leucophaeus
GGATCACCTGAAGTCAGGAGTTCGAGACCAGACTGGCCAACATGGCGAAACCCCGTCTCTACTAAAAATACAAAAACTAGCCGGGCATGGTGGTGCATACCTGTAATCCCAGCTACTGGGGGGCTGAGGCAGGAGGATGCTTGAACCTGACAGGTGGAGGATGCAGTGAGCCAGGATCATGCCACTGCACTCCAGCCTGGGCAACAGAGCAAGGCTCCATCTCAAAAAAAAAAGGGAGAGAGAATATTACTATCAGCCTTAAAGCCCCCTGCATACTCTCCCAAAGCCATCACCTTTCTTTATCCTGAAATATCTTAAATGTGTGTGTTTACCATTTCCTTTTCTTCATAGTTTTATCACATTTCTATCTCTAAATGTTATATTGTTTAGTCTCACATTCTAGAACTTCATATGACTCTAAAATTTTCTTTTCTTTCATTTTAAAGATACAGGCTCTCACTCTGTTGCCCAGACTGGAGTGCAGTGCATGATCACAGCTCTTTGTAACTTGTAACTCCTGGGCTCAGGCAATCCTCCTGCTTCGGCCTCCTAAGTAGCTGGGACCATAAGCATGTACCACCACACCCAACTAATTTTCCTTTTTTCTTTTTTTTGAGACTGTTGTCCTGTTGTTCAGGGTAGAGTGCAGTGGTACAATTACAGATCACTGCAGCCTCAAACTCCTGGGCTCAAGTGATCCTCCCAAGTAGCTGGAGTCATAGGCATGCACCACCAATGCCCAGATAATTTTAAAATTTTTTGTAGAGACAGGGTCTTCTTATATTGTCCAGGGTGGTCTCAAACTTCCGGGCTCAAGGAATCCTCCTGCTTTGGCCTCCCAAAATGCTGGGATTACAGGCATAAGCTACTGTGCCCAGCCACTTTTAAAATTTTTTTGTAGAGACAGTGTCTCACTATGTTGCCTAGGCTGGTCTTGACCTGATTTTTTTATTTCTAATATTAACATATATACCCTTCTGCAACATTTTCTACTCTAAAATTTGTTCTTGAGATTAATTTATGTTGCTATAGTTGCAGTTTACTCACTTTCACTGTTATATAGTATTCTATTATAGGAACATATCATGATTTACTTATCCAATCTCAAGTTGATCGACACTGGGATTTTTTCTCCCACTTGAATTTTTTGTTAGTTTGTTCTGCTATTGTCAATGGTGTTTATATGGATGTTTTTGTGCATGTCTCCTGGTCCACATATGTAAGAATTCTTTAGGGTAGATACCCCGGAGGGGGATTTCTGGGTCACAGGACATATACATCTTTAATTATGAGACAATACCAAATTGTTCTTCCAAAATGGTTGTGCTCATTTACACTTCTGCTTGCAGAGTTCTAGTTAGTTCACATCCTTCCCAATATTTTTTGTCAGACTTTAATTTTTACCAATCTGATGAACATAAAACCAATAAATCACTGCAGTTTTAATTTGCATTCCTCCAATTACTGATGAGGCTGAGCATCCCCAACCCTTTTCATAGGAAGGAGCTACTTTTTGTTTTTCCAAAACACTGAGATCAAGCTCTCTCTATGCAAGCCTGGAATGGCTAGAGTATGTGCCAGCAGCTACCTCCTAATAATTAACCAGATGAAGTCTGGCCTCTTTCAGCACTAAGGTAAAACTATATGACCAAACCTCTGGCATGTATCAACACATGACATAGCAGGAAAGCTGAAAATTTTTATCTGAGAACATGATAAAACTCTGCCTCTACAAAAACTTACAAAAATTAGTCAGGCATAGTGGCTGACGCCTGTAGTCCCAGCTACTCAGGAGACTGAGGTGGGATGTGAGAAAGGCCGAGACCGAGAAAAATCAGACTAGGAATGATCAGAGAGAATATGTGTTATTTAAGGCCCTTCACTATCTGACACGAACATACTTGTTTAGCCTCATTTCTGGCCACACCTTTCCAATGCTCTAGCCTCGTCACTCACTGCTCACCACAGAAGCCCTGCACTCCGCTGTCTCTGTGATTTCACTCAAGACATTTCCCACTTCCTGGGTTACTTACCTTTTTGTTTTTTTCCTGCTTCTTAAAATGTGATTAATGCTTCCTGGCCCAGTTCAAGTGTAATTGCTTCCATGAAACTATCCTGACCCCATTCCCCAGAAAAAATTAATCAAGCTTTCATCTACTCTAAGAGCACTCTATTATTACTTTATTATAGAATCCATCCCATATTACAGTTGGAACGGGAAGACTGTGAGCTCTTTGAGGGAAGGTACTATCTTTCAAATCTTGTCGTGCTAAGCAGCACTTCTGTCACACATCAAATCTTCATAAAATTCCTGATAAGTGGATAGAAAGATGAACAGAAATCTACTGGGAAACAAATCTCTAAACAATGGAAAAGTTAGGTCGGGCGCAGTGGCTCATGCCTGTAATCCCAGCACTTTGGGAGGCCGAGGCAGGCGGATAACGATGTCAGTAGATTGAGACCATCCTGGCTAACTCGGTGAAACCCTGTCTATACTAAAAATACAAAAAATTAGCCAGGCGTGGTGGCGGGCACCTGTAGTCCCAGCTACTCGGGAGGCTGAGGCAGGAGAATGGCGTGAACCTGGGAGGCGGAGCTTGCAGTGAGCTGAGATTGCACCACTGCACTCCAGCCTGGGCTACAGAGCAAGACTCTGTCTCAAAAAAAAAAAAAGGAAAGGTTCTTTCTGACTCTTGCAGACTATGAAGAAAAAAAATCAGAGAAAAAGCAAGGAAGGAGATAAGGAGCAGGAACTAATGAAAAAGAAAATAGGACAATTGGGTCCCCTTAGTAGAGATCCATATCAAATAGGCCAGGAAGTAAAAATGTAAACCATAGTTCACCATTTTAATGTGGGAGACAACAACATGGAAAGTGAAATTTATAACTGATTTTAAAACTACGGCTGTATCTTGAAAGTGATCAAATTTAACTGGATAATTATTTGGATATTCCCTAGTGGTTAGGAATAAATAAATAAATACATAATTTGGACATGGTGCTTTCTTCTGGAAGAGGTTGTTTAAGTAAAACTTCCATTTATTTAACAGTTAAAGGTTTTCTCTTTTCTCTTTTTTTTTTTTTTTTTTTTTTGGGAGACAGAGTCTCATTCTGTCACCCAGGCTGGAGTGCAGTGGCACGATCTCAGCTCTACTGCAACCTCCGCCTCCCAGGTTCAAGCGATTCTCCTGCCTCAGCCTCCGGAGTAGCTGAGAACATAGGCATCCACCACCACGCCCGGCTAATTTTTTTGTGTTTTTAGTAGAGATGGTGTTTTGCCATGTTGGCCAGGATGGTCTCAAACCCCTGACCTCAGGTGACCCACCCATCTCGGCCTCCCAAAGCGCTGGGATTTACAGGTGTGAGCCACCACGCCCGGCCTGTATTTTTTTCTAGTAGAGATAGGGTGTTTCACCATGTTGGCTAGGCTGATCTTGAACTCCTGAACTCAAGTGACCCACCTGCCTCAGCCTCCCAAAGTGCTGGGATTATAGGCATGAGCCACCACGCCCGACCAGGTTTTCTATTTTTTTCTCACATCATCTTGATAAGTTATCTTTTCCTAGGAGTTTGTCCATTTTTATGTAAGTCTTCAAATTAACTGGCACAGTATTTCTTAAATTGATTAGTAGGGTCGGGCGCAGTGGCTCATGCGTATAATCCTAGTACTTTGGGAGGCTGAGGTAGGTGGATCCTTTAAGCTCAGGAGTTCAAGATCAGCCTGGACAACTCTGACTCTACAAAACCTTACAAAAATTAGTCGGGCATAGTGGCTGACGCCTGTAGTCCCAGCTACTCAGGAGACTGAGGTGGGAGGATCACTTGGGCCCACGAGGTGGATTAGTAAAAATTATTGTTATTAAGACAAAATGGATAGAAGAATGGAAGAATGGAATAATGGCAGAGCATAATCCAGACATAAAGATCTGGGATTCAACAATATTGTCACCCTTTTTTTTTTTTAAGACACAGGGTCTTACTCTGTTGCCCGAGCTAGAGTGCTGTGGCTTAATCATAGCTTACTGCAGCCTCAAACTCCTGGGCTTAAGTGACCCTCTTGCCTCAGGCTCCTGAGTAGTTAGGACTATAGATGTGAGCTACCTCTCCTGGCTAATTTTTAAAATTTTTTGTAGAAATTAGGTCTCACTATGTTGCCCAGGCTGGTCTTGAATTCCTGGGCCTCAAGTAATCCTCCCACCTCTACCTCCCAAAGTGCTAGGATTACAGGCATAAGCCACCACACCCAGCCTAATATTTCAATATTTTAATATATCTCTGTGTTCTCAGAATGTAGGTTTCTTTTGGACAGGAGATTGTGTCTTTTGCACACACTATGTTGTCAAAAGTATTTGTTGGCCAGGCGCGGTGGCTCATTCCTGTAATCCCAGCACTTTGGGAGGCCAAGGCAGGCGGATTGCCTGAGCTCAGGAGTTCGCAACCAGCTTGGGCAACACGGTGAAACTCTGTCTCTACTAAAATACAAAAAAACATTAGCCAGGTATGGTGGCCTGCGCCTGTAGTCCCAGCTACTCGGGAGGCTGAGGCAGGAGAATTGCTTAAACTCGGGAGGCGGAGGTTGCAGTGAGCCAAGATCACGCCACTGCACTCCAACCTGGGTGACAGAGCGAGACTCAAAAAAAAAAAAAAAGGCCTTGTTGATTTCCTATATCAAATAAAAAACACAAAATTGGTAATTCAAGGCAAATAGGTATTTATTTTGTTACTGTAATAGCTCATTGTGATTATGCAAGGTTGATCCTAAAGATAACTAATACTTGTAGTTATCCTCAAAAATAAAGATTTTTAAAAATTAAGCAAAAATTAGGCCAGGCACGGTGGCTCACTGTAATCCCAGCGCTTTGGGAGGTCAAAGAGCGTGGATCACTTGAGGCCAGGAGTTCAAGACTAGCCTGATCAACATGGTGAAAAACCGTCTCTACTAAAAATACAAAAATTAGCTGGGCGTGGTGGTGCACGCCTGTAATCCCAGTTGCATGGGGTGCTGAGGCAGGAGAATTGCTTGAAACTGGGAGGTGGAGGTTGCAGTGAGCCGAGATCACTCCTCTGCACTCCAGCCTGGGTGACAGAGCGAGATTTTGCCTCAAAAAAAAAAAAAAAAACAGGCCGGGCGTGGGAGCTCACACCTACGCCTATAATCCCAGCACTTTGGGAGGCCAAGGCGGGAGGATCAGGAGCTCCGGAGATTGAGACCATCCTGGCTAACACGGTGAAACCCCGTCTCTACTAAAAATACAAAAAATTAGTCGGGCATGGTGGCAGGTACCTGTAGTCCCTGTAGTTCCAGCTACTCGGAGGCTGAGGCAGGAGAATGGCGTGAACCCGGGAGGCAGAGCTTGCAGTGAGCTGAGATCAGGCCACTACGAGCGAGACTCCATTTCAAAAAAAAATAAAAATTGTAAAAATTGGCGGCCTAGCGCGGAGGCTCATGCCTGTAATCCCAGCACTTTGGGAGGCTGAGGCGGGCGGATCACCTGAAGTCAGGAGTTTGAGACCAGCCTGGCCAACATGGTAAAACCCTGTCTCTACTAAAAATACAAAAATTAGGCCGGGCGCAGTGGCTCACGCCTGTAATCCCAGCACTTTGGGTGGCCGAGGCGGGCGGATCACGAAATCAGGAGATCGAGACCATCCTGGCTAACATGGTGAAACCCCTTCTCTACTAAAAATATAAAAAATTAGCCGGGCGTGGTGGCGGGTGCCTGTAGTCCCAGCTACTCGGGAGGCTGAGGCAGGAGAATGGTATGAACCCGGCAGGTGGAGCTTGCAGTGAGCCGAGATCGCGCCACCGCACTCCAGCCTGGGCGACAGTGAGACTCCGTCTCAAAAAACAAACAAACAAACAAAAATACAAAAATTAGCTGGGTGAGGTGGCGTGCGCCTGTAATCCCAGCTACTCAGGAGGCTGAGGCAGGGGAATCACTTCAACCCATGAGGCAGAGGTTGCAGTGAGCCGAGATCGCACCGTTGTACTCCACTGGGCAACACCAGTGAGACTCTGTCTCAAAAAAAAAAAAAAAAAGTTTCAGAGGCCATTCTCATTTGTGAATTTTTCTGTTGTTGTTGAGACCTGGCCGTGTCTGTCATCCAGTCTGGAGTGCAGTGGCGTGATCATAGCTCACTGTAGCTTCAATCTCTCGTACTCAAGTGATCCTCCTGCCTCAGCCTCCCAAGTAACTAGGAATACAGGTATGTGCCACCATACCTGGCTAATTTTTAAAATTTTTAGTAGAGATACGGTCTGGCTGTTACCCAGGATGGTCTCCAACTCCTGAGTTCAAGTGATCCAGCCTCCTAAAGTGCTAGGATTTACAGGCATTGAGCCACCCTGCTGGGCCACATTCATAAAATTTGACATAAATAAAACATCTATCCTTTTAAATATAGGAATTCACTGAATTTAAAGAAAACAGCCACCAAGAATAGGAAATTTAAACAGCTTTGAACTATAAAATATATATTATTTTTAAAAAATAAAAATGTAATTAAGACTATTGTTACTATAAAAGTACATCTCATAATTTAAGGGGAAAGTCATTTTAGTGGTTAAAAAAAAACTTAGGTTCACATTTGTTTTATCCATTCTTCCCCCAAACTTTATACCATAGTAGTTAACTGGTAAGAAAGTTATCTGATATAAATTTCAGTGTCCTTGCCTGTCCCACCCCCTATCACCCTAGTGGATACATACTTGGTTAAATACATACTGTATAAGGAAGCAAAGAGGTAGTTTGATCTTTAAAAATCCAGAATAGATTCTATTAGAATAATTTTGAAAGTTTAGCGATTTGACTACAAATACTAACCCTCTATCAATGAAGGACAACCTCTAATTGGATGCAGCTCCAAAACAGTGTTACTGCAAATAAGTATGATACAACAGATCAATGAGACAACACATATGCTTTGAGTCTAGACTGGTATAATCCTTTTTAACAAACATTAACACAGCCTCTAGTACCATACAATAAGGTTATTTCCAAATATCTATAGGAAGTTGATGACAGTAATATTTCTCTGCCAGTCTAGTAATGCAGATGCATTTACCAGCTCCTCTCCTTGTAGAAATCATGTTAATAAAGATATTTTGGGATTTATGGCTTTAAATGCCAATTTTTTTTTTTAATGGGACAAGTGTTATAGAAATTCCTGCTGGTATTTTTCAGACTTGGAGGAAATGAAGTTTGACAAAGAGTATTTCCTGAGTGGTCTGGAGGGAAGTAAAAGAATTAGCAAAATCGAGAGAATATGAAAATAAACCAGGTAAAGGCCTGAGTTCTGATGGCAGAAGAAAAAATGCACCTGTATTACGTAAATAACAATCCATGGTAAACAAGATTCAATTAAAATGAAGCAATTATCATGCCCTGTCACATTTGTGAAAACTAAACTCTGCCAAGAGGTATCATTTCAGGGTGTCCATTCACCTTGCTTTATATCAACAATCCCAGAGTGATTATTAAAAGTATTTCCTCTTACTCTTAAAAGTGAACCAGTTTACATTATATGATCATCCTATCCTTGAAGAACCAGGAGGCAGAGCTGTTAACATAGCCCCATGTTCAGGGTTCAATCATAGTCCCATAGTCAAAATGCAGTACAGATACACCTCATTTATCTAACGCTGTGAATACAGCAAAATAGTCCTATAATTCAGAACATGAATTCTGAAATCAAATGACCTGGGTTCAAATCTCAGTCCTGCTACATATACTCTTCAGCTGTATAACCTTAGGAAAGTTTTTTACTTTTTATTTTGAAATAATTTCAAACTTGGAGAAAAGTTGCAAGAATATTACAAAGAATTCCCATATACCCTTCACTTAGGTTCACTAACTGCTAACATTTTGCCACATTTACTTTACACATCTCTCTACACACATTCACATACACACACACACAATTAATTAATTAACTAATTAAGACCAGGTCTCACTCTGTTGCCCAGGCTGGAGTGCAGTGGTGCTATCATGGCTCACTATAGCCTTGACCTCCCAGGTTCAGGTGATCCACCCACCTCAGCCTTTCAAGTAGCTGGGACTACAGGTACACACCAATAGGCCTGGTTATTTTTTTGTATTTTTGGTAGAGACAGGGTTTCACCATGTTGCCCAGGCAGCCTCAAACTCCTGGAATCAAGTTATCCTCCCACCTTGGCCTCCCAAAGTGTGGGGATTACAGGTCTGAGCTACCACACCCAGCCACTCACTATTTTATGACCAATTTTTTTTTTTTGAGACAGTCTTGCCTGTCACCCAGGCTGGAGTGCAGTGGTGCAATCTCGACTCACTGCAACCTCCGCCTGCCACGTTAAAGCAATTCTCCTGCCTCAGCCTCCCAAGTAGCTGGGACTAAAGGCACATGCCACCGTTCCTGGCCAATTTTTTGTATTTTTAATAGAGAAGGGGTTTCTCCATGCTGGCCAGGCTGGTCTCAAACTCCTGACCTCATGATCTGCCCACCTCAGCCTCCCAAAGTGCTCCTGCTCAGCCTCCCAAAGTGCTGGGATTACAGGTGTGAGCCACCGTGCCCGGCCTTATTACTAATTTTTTAACCATTTGATAATAGGTTGTAGACATCATGTCCTTTCTCCAAATACTTCAATGGGTTATTTTCTAAAAACAAATTACAGTACAATTATCACATTAGGAAAATTAACAATAACACTTTTTTTTTTTTGAGACGGAGTCTCGCTCTGCCGCCCAGGCTGAACCTGCAGTGGCGCGATCTTGGCTCAGTGCAAGCTCCACCTCCCAGGTTCACGCCACTCTCCTGCCTCAGCCTCCTGAGTAGCTGGGAATACAGGCGCCCACCACGACACCCAGCTAATTTTTTGTATTTTTTTTTTAGCAGAGACGGGATTTCACCATGTTAGCCAGGATAGTCTCGATCTCCTGAGCTCGTGATCCACCCACCTCGGCCTCCCAAAGTGCTGGGATTACAGGCGTGAGACACCGCGCCTGGCCAACACACTATTATTATCTAACTTCGTGAAGTCCTTATCTAAATTCTACCAGTTGTCTCACTAATACTCTTGAAGAAAAAAAAAAGAGAGAGAGAGAGAGAGATGGGGTCTCTCCATGTTGCCCAGGCTGGTCTCAAATTCCTGGGCTCAAGTGATCCTACCATCTTGGCCTTCCAAAGAGCTGGTATGACAGGCATGAGCCACCATACCCTCCCATACTAATCCTCTTTATAGAAAATTTTTTCCTCAACCCAGAATCCCAATAAAGAATCTTGGGTAGATTTCTTAACCTCTCTGTATATCAGTTTCCCCATCTGTAAAATGGAGATTAATAATAGCACCTACTTCATAAGATTATTGAGAAAAATGAAAGTGTAAATATAATAAAAGAATTTAGAACATTTGCTGATATTTAGTGCAGATGTTAGCTGCTTTTATTTTTATTATTTTATTATTATTATTTTTTAGATGGAGTCTCACTCTGTCGCAGGGGTGCGATCTAGACTCACTGCAACCTCCGCCTCCTGGGTTCAAGCATTTCTTGTGCCTCAGCCTCCAGAGTAGCTGGAATTACAGGTGCGTGCCACCATGCCCGGCTCATTTCAGTAGTTTTAGTAGCGACAGGGTTTCACCATGTTGGCCAGGCTGGTCTCGGACTCCTGACCTCAAGTG